>NC_133538.1:112112593-112413093 GCF_048544455.1 Silene latifolia
CAACGAGTTTTCCAACATGGAGAAATACGACATGGGCGCCTATAATCTTGGATCATTGTTGAGTTTGAAGCTCATCAAGGTTGTCAAACCATTCTTGGATGCTTGTCTTGATTACTGGGACCCGAATTATCATGTTTTTGCGTTCCCTGGAAGCGATATTTGCCCATTCCTTGAATAAATTGCTGCGATTGGTGGGTGGGACCCGGAACACTTGCCCGCCATTCCTTCTACTTCGCAAGGGTATAAGAGCAAATTTAGAGACTTGCTTGGATTGACTAGACTTGAGGTGGACCGCTTAGTGACCTCGAAAGGAGTGCGAATGTTGGACTTCATTGACCGATTCATTAACAGGGCCGACCCCACCGTTTCTTATGTTGCTAGGCGAAGGGCATTTGTATTTTGCTTGTTGCATGTGTATGTCTTCCAAGGGTATGTTGATGAAGACTTGAGAGGTGATCCTCGTCTTTTGGGCCTTGTTGAGCAAATGGAGCTGCGCAGGAGCCCAGCTTGTTTATGCTTAGGAGAGATCCTGTTGGGCTTGGATAATAGGAAAGTCAACCGTGACCTACCTTACTTGGGAAGTCCCGTTATCTTGCAGGTAAAAGAACATTTTCTTCTTCTTTTTTTCTTTTTTGTTTTTGTTTTTCGTTTTTCGTTTTTTTTGTTTTTTTGTTTTTTTTTTGTTTTTCGTTTTTTTTTCGTTTTTTTTTTGTTTTTTTTTGTTTTTTTATGTCTAATACCCGCTTTTGGTAGGTCTGGCTTATGGAACGGCTTCGATTGATCGAGCCCCCAGTTCATGTTCCTTCTTATCATGCTCGTTCGATTGCAATGAGGACCAGGTTGTACATGGTGGACTTCACTCGAGTCTGCGATTACTGGAAGAATAAACTGAAGAGTGATGATGGCCCCTTGATTAGGTTGATTGTACCATGGTGGCACCTCAAATATGTCACTGGAGTGTCTTCTTTGGATCCTACCCGATCTGTGCGCATTCCTGGCTTGGAATTCATGGTGTGCATCTTCCCGGAAAGGCTAATGAGACAGGTTGGACTAAAACAGACGATCCCGAAGCTTGATACCGTCCCGTAGACTGCCATGGCGCTTACTACTGAGAGTCGAAGGGAGTGGGCCATTAAATGGGCCCAAAGGAACATATGGTTCTTGAACTCTTCTGCTAATTCCTTATGGGTGTCGGATTCTTATCTGTGATGGAGGAAAGCTACTACTCCGGAAGAGCGCGAGAGATTGAGGAAGCGCGAGCCTGTTGATTATAAGGTGCGCGAGGTGGAAAAAGAGAAAGAGAAGCATTTGACTGAGGGAGAAGAAGAAGCCGGGTTTCGAGTTGTTCATCCTTCGAAGAAACCGAAGACTTCTCCTGCCGTGGAAATAGTGATTGACAAGAATGGTAAGGCTAGGCCTCGAGAAAGACCATTGGTGATTAGGTCTGAAGCGGCGCAAGACCGCCCGGCTCGAGGTCGTGACAAGAAATATGACAAGAATGACAAGGGCAAGGGGAAAATGGAGGAATAGCCCTAGTCTTTATTATTATTATTATTGTTGTAATAAAAAGGTGGGGTTTTTAGAATCCTAGCCTATTTTTTTTATTATGTAGCGTATTATTATTAGAAAATGAATGAAATAAAAAAGGTTAAATGTTTATGAAACCGTTGTGATTTTCTATTTATTATTCTTGTCGAATTCCAAATGCAATGCAAATGTCCTTCTATTTACATTTTTAAAATAATGGGTTGTATCCCGTGAAGGATTGCCTACGTATTCATTAAAAAATGAAAACAAACCCTTGCGCGTAGTTCGAATAAATGTAAAAGAATAATTGTTCTAAGCAAGAGCTTGTAATGAACTTAGAAAATAAGCATGAGCTTTTGCTTACTCTGAAGGTGCAGTTTAGTTTATTTGATGATATGAGGATGACAAATTTTTCAAAATGCAAGAGCAGAGTGACATTAGCTTATTTCAGCTTGGCCAGGGGCCGTTTATTTAGTGTCACAAGAGCGACATGTGAGGTTACGCGAGGCGCGTTTTTTGTTCCTATTCTAGGCATAGTACCGTTTTAGTTGGTCGAGGTTTGTCGGGTTGGAAAACTCATTGCCATCTAGGTCTATGATCCTAACCGCACCCCCTGGAAGCATTGATTTGACTAGAAATGGCCCGAACCTAATTAGGTTTGAATTTTTCCCGTGGATCGACAGGTAAAAGAGCTCTAACCGATTTGAGTACTAAGTCTCCTTCCTTGATGTTTCTTGGCCTAATCCTTTTGTTGAAGGCTCGTTTGATACGTGCTTGATATGTTTGGACATTGTGCAAGGCGCGTAGCTTACGTTCATCCAGGAGGATGAGTTCTTCATATCTATCCCTCTTCCAGTCGGCTTCTGAGATTTGACTTTCGAGTAAGATACGCAAGGATGGTATCTCTAACTCGACTGGTTGTACAGCTTCCACGCCGTAAGTCAAATAGAAAGGGGTGGCCCCAATGGGCGTCCTAACAGATGTGCGATATCCCCACAAAGCAAAGGGTATCTTGCTCGGCCAATCTAGATAGTTGTCAATCATTTTCTTGAGAATTATGACAACGTTCTTGTTTGCTGCCTCTACCGCGCCATTAGTTTGTGGTCTATATGGCGAAGAGTGGTGATGCCTAATTTTGTACTTGGCTAGCAATTGCTCCGTCTCAGCTTGGAAATGTGATCCGTTATCACTAATGATCTCATGTGGGCAACCGTATCGACAGATGTTGTTTTGTATGAACTTTGCCACGTTTTTAGCCGTGAGACTAGTGTAGGAAGCCGCTTCTACCCATTTGGTGAAATAGTCAATTGCCACTTGGATGAAACAGTGACCTCCTGTTCCGGCTGGCGTTATCTTCCTGATTATGTCGATTCCCCAGGCAGAAAAAGGCCAAGGAGATGTCATCGTGTAGAGCAATGAAGGAGGGACATGTTGTACATTCCCGAAGATTTGGCAATTGTGGCAATGTCTTATGTATTTGATGCAATCGGATTCCATTGTTGTCCAATAATACCCCAAACGTGTGATTTTCTTTGCCATCATGGGCCCACTCATGTGAGGACCGCATTCTCCATCGTGGACTTCTTCCATCACTTTCCGTGCCTGTGAATGATCAAGGCAACGTAGGATTACGCCAAGAGGTGTTCTTTTATATAACTCTCCTTGCATGAGAATTTATTGGGAAGCTAGCAGGCGTATAGCGCGTTGTCCCCTCTTGTCCATATCCGGTGGATAGATACCGTTGAGCTTGAAATTTAGGATTGCTTGGAACAAGGGTTCCTGTGCGATTTCCTCTTCATTGGTGATTTGATGGACATAAGCCGGCTCTAACCGTCGTTCGATACATAAAGGCATTTCCACCATGTCGTCTGGCATATTAATCAAAGATGCAAGTTTTGCAAGAGCATCTGCAAATTTATTTTCCTCCCGAGGTAGGTGTAAATAGGTCATGTGATCAAAGAACTGGGCAACTTGGTCTATTCTGGCTTGGTAAGGTGCTAAGCTTTCGCTTCGGATTTTTCAAGATCCCGTAATTTGATTGATGATCAGGGATGAATCCCCATGTACTCGGAGGTTTTTAATGCCTAAGCTCACTGCCGCTTGTAGTCCAATGAGACAAGCTTCGTATTCTGCAGCGTTATTTATCACCTCGAAGTCGAGTTTGACAGAGATTGGTGTATGCTCACCTTCAGGAGAAATGAGCAACACTCCTATTCCAAATCCCCTTAAGTTTGATGCCCCGTCAAAGTAAAGGTCCCAGGAGTCTACATCAGTTTGGAGTATATCCTCGTCCGGAAATGACCAAGTATCTATTGTTTATGCATCTTTGATGGGATTTTCTGCAAAGAATTCGACAACGGTGCGCCCTTTCATAACTTTCAGGGGCAAGTACTTAAGATCGAACTCTGGGAGCATCAAAGTCCATCTTGCTAGACGTCCGTTGAGGACGGGTTTTTCGAAGAGGTATTTGACTGGATCTATTTTGGAGTATATTTTGATGGAGTAGCTAAGCATGTAATGGCGTAGCTTCTTCGTCGCCTACATAAGAGCGAGGCATGTCTTTTCGAGTTGTGAGTATTTGCACTCGTACTCCAAGAACTTCTTACTAAGGTAGTAGATAGCCCTTTCTTCGCTTCCTACAGTTTGAGCTAGCATGGCACCCATGGCTGTTTCGGTTACTGTGAGATATAAACCAAGAGGTTGATCTCGTTGAGGTGGCATGAGCACTGGTGGTTTAGACAATATCTCCTTTATTCGATCAAATGCCTTTTGACAATCATCATCCCACATGGTGTGATCCGTTTTCTTGAGCTTCTTGAAGATAGGCTTACAAATCATGGTGAGTTTCGATATGAATCGACTTATATATTGCACTTTTCCCAGGAATCCTCTGACTTCTTTTTCAGTTTGAGGTTGTGGCATTTCGATCAGAGCCTTGATCTTAGAAGGGTCTATTTCTATACCTCGTTGGCTAACGACGTATCCCAGGAGTTTGCCAGATGTTACTCCGAATGCGCACTTCTGAGGATTGAGCCTCATGTTGTACTTTCGTAGCCTTGTGAAAAATTTGCGAAGGTTCGCAATATGCCCTTCTCTGTCCTTGGACTTGACAATCATGTCGTCTACGTATACCTCAACTTCCTTGTGCATCATGTCATGTAAGAGTGTAGTTGTGGTGCGTTGATATGTAGCTCCGACGTTGATTAACCCAAACGGCATTACCGTATAGCAATAGGTTCCCCATTGAGTGACAAAAGCGGTCTTATGCATGTCTTCTATGGCCATCTTGATTTGGTTATAACCCGCATACCCATCCATGAAGGATAGTAATGCGTGGTCTGCAGTATTGTCCACCAATATGTCGATATGTGGTAGAGGGAAGTCATCCTTAGGACTTGCTTTGTTTAAATCTCTAAAATCAACACAAACACGGATTCTCCCATCCTTTTTGGGTACAGGTACTATGTTGGCTACCCAGTCAGAATACTCGGAAACTTTGATGAACCCGGCTTTGAATTGCTTATCGACTTCTTCCTTAATCTTGAGAGCCCATTCTGTTCTCATTCGGCGAAGTTTCTGTTTTACAGGCTTGAAACCTGGCTTAATGAGAATTCTATGCTCGGCGATATACCTGTCGATCCCTGGCATGTCTTTGTAGGACCATGCGAAGACGTCTTTGAACTCGTGTAGGAGGTCTATGAAGTCGGCCCTTTCGGTAGAGCTCAAGGTAGTCCCTATCCTAAGTTCTTGGGGTTCTAGTTCGGTTCCTACATTGATGGGTTCGGTGTCCTCTATTACTGGCCCCTCTTCCCCTTCCTGTAGTATTTATTTGGCTACGTAGGGAGGTATCTCGATTGGGTCTGAGTCTTAGTCATCCTCAGTATCATCGTAAACAGAATTGCACTCAAGATAACACAAAGAGTAAGCAGAACCTGATTTATTCATATTAAAGTTTGAGAAAAGTTGAAACAAAGAAGCCATCTGATCTGTGGTCAGTGGCGGTAAAGGGACAGTGGTTGGGACATTTCCCAAACTACTGTTACTACTCGAGGCTAAGCTAGGAGAAACAAAGGGAATGAGGATGACGACAGGAGGAGACTCCCTAGTGACTTCTCTAGACTCTGACTCTGACTCCGACTCCGACTCCGACTCAAATTCATCGTCTTCTGGTTCTCCTTTGAACATCTCTCCTTCTCCAGTGGTGAGCTTGAAGAGTCTCCCTTGATTGTTGGTCCACTTGATTGATTTTCTCCATCCTTTCTGCTGATTCACATTTGTTTCTGTGATTAACGCGGTAGGGTTGAAGTGATCGTCTTGTAGTATCATGGTAATGATCACATCCTGCGCGGCTCTAACAAATCGATCCTCTCCAAATAATAGACTAACAGCTTGTTCGTCTAAGCAAGGTGCTTGACAGGCTTTGACGGTAAGAACCGTTTCTGGAGGGATGAAGTAGCAATCGTGAAAGATCTCGATTTCGGCTAGCTTCCTCTCGAGATAATGCCAAGGCTCGGGAAATCCGTGAAAGAGTTCTAGACTTCCTTCCTTAACGAAGTACCCATTTAGGGTAGGGAGATAGGGTCGCATTTGGACTCCTACGTACTTACGCTTTTGAACTTGAGCAAGCATCTCGAGAACTTCCTCTTTGGTGGGTTTGTATGTACCCTAGTCCAAGGGGTATCCTTTTAGAGTTGCCTTCCTTGTATGGTGCGAAGGTGTTTCTTCGGATAGGGTTTAAAGGCATTCCAGGGAAGTATCCCTGGGCTTTCAGTATGTGGTTGACCACCAAGTTGGAGTAGGGATCGTAGTATAAGGGTGCTAATTCACTTTCTATGACGCTTATGCTTTAGAAGCCCCCAAGCTCATATACTGGATCCGCAAGGACTTGATTGTTCGACTTCTTTTCGATTATTGCCTTGATGGGTGACAAAGTGATCGTCACTACTTTGCCATTTAGTGGGATCTTGATCTTTTGATGAAGGGTGGATGTCACTGCTTTGGAAGCGTGAATCCAAGGTCTTCCTAGAAGTATGTTGAAGGAAGCTTCAATGTCCACTATTTGGAAGTTAACCTTTCGTTCAATTGGCCCTGTGGCTATGGTTAGGTTAACGAGTCCTACGACCTTTCGTCGTGTACCATCATATGCGCGAACACCTTGATTGGTAGGGGTCCAATCCGACTCTTTCATGCCTAATTTGTATGTCGTTTTGAGGGGTATGACGTTGACCGTGGAGCCATCATCTACCAAGGTCATTGGCACATTCTTCTTTAGAAAAATGACAGTGATGTAAAGAGCCAAGTTGTAACTAGCGCCAAAAGGTGGAAAATCTTCGTCTGAGAAAGTAATAGGATTACTTAGCTTTGGTGATTCTTGGAAGACCAAGTTGACTACATCTTCGGGTGTGGAGTTATGTGCTACATTTAGTTTGGCCAAGGCTTGCAGTAAAGCTTGGCGATGTGGGAATGAGCTTGCTACCAATTGCCGATCGAAAGATCGCCTTTGTCTTTGTCTCAGTAATTGCTTGAGCAAATGATCCGTGGAGTCATCTTCGTTATCATTTGGTGTGACAACGTTGGTTGGACCATTTTGAGTAGTGCTTTGATATGGACGGCCCGAACGAGTTAGGTGGTCCACATCTTGGTCTTCACCATTCTGGACTATTTCTTTGACTAGGGAGTTTTCAATGAGATACTCGTCCTCGTCGTCATCGGCCCATACTCCGTTGACTGTAGCTAATCCCCTCATTCTCATGATTTCATCCTCCAATTGTGTGATTTGGTCGACTAGTTTATCAACCACGGCGATTATTTCTTGCATAGTAGCGTTTTGAGAGAAGATTAGTGGCACATGCTCCTTAGGTGTTGCGTTGGGGTCATATAAGGTTGTCACCACATTTTCCAATTCCCAAACTTGCCTATCCACAATCCTTGCCCATGTGATGAAGTCGGAAATGGTAGGGGAGATAGTAGAGTAGAACCCTTCATTCTCAATCGCGTGGATCTCATCTTCAATTGGAGAAATGAGGTGTGAACAATCTAAGGTAGATTCTTCACATGTGATCACTAGAATCCCAAGAGGGTTCTGAGTGTTGTTGGGTTTACCTCCCGGTGGTATTGGTAGTCGGCCATCTTCAATCATGTCTTGAAGCACATTTTTCTGTGTCATGCCCCTTGCCCCTATGGTATTCACAGTACGAATTCTCGTCCCAGAACTTGGATTTCTTTTCGGGTTCGGGAGTAGGTCCTATGGGTTGGAGTTTGCCTTGCTTCATTAACCTCTTAAGAGCGTTGGAGTAAGTGTCCCCAAGATTTGTGAATTTCCTTGGTGGGGTACTTTTCTTTGATGGCTCAAGAAGGTTAACTTCATCGGTCTTGCTAGTGGAGCCGTATGAACGACTTGTTGAGCCTTGATATCCTCGACCTACCGTTTTGGACAAGAGCCCTTTACGGATGTCATCTTCAATCCTTGTTCCTAGTACGGTTAAGTCCTTGAAAGTTTTGATGTTTTGGTATCTCAAATGATTGGCATAGATGGGTTTGAGATTGTCCACGAATTTCTCCACAAGGGTAGCCTCATCCGGGCGTTCAACAAGTTGAGTACTAGTCTTCCTCCACCTACTTAGGAAGTCGGTGAATCCTTCTTTGTCATTTTGGGTAAGAACCTCTAGAGTGCGCATGTTAACTTGGATCTCGGCATTATCCGCATATTGCTTAGCAAACTCGATCGCGGCATCTTCCCAAGAAGCGATCTTCTTGTGTTCTAAAGAGTAGAACCATTGCTTTGGGATGGTGTCAAGAGATGAAGGAAATATCCTTAATAACATCTCGGGTTTGATGCCTTTGATAGACATATAATCCTTGAAGGCACGGATATGGTTCAAAGGGTTCTCGTGCCCCTTGAATTTAGGGATATCCGTCATATTGAAGTTGGTTGGCAATTTGGAATTGACGGCCTCATACTTGCGGTTGTTCTCCCTATAAATGTCATCTCCTTTAAGGTACATCAATTTCTCCTCTAAGTATTGGAGTCTTTTCTCGGCTACACCCATTCCCATGGGAGGATTTTCATCTTTGGATTTACTCGCGAAGTCACCTACTACTTCACTTTCTTGAGGAGGCAACCTCCTCTCTACGGCGTAGATCCGACCCTCGATGGTGTCAAGGCGATCATACACTTGGTCTTGAGTAACTTGGATTTGAGCTAGTGCGGCTAGGATTCGATCATTACCATCTTGAAGTTGATTGAAGTTAGCGTCACTTTCAGGCATCTTGAAAACTGGATAAGAGATCGACGATGAATCAAAACACGATCGACCATTCTAACACACTTGCAAAGAGAAGAAATGTTTTGACTCTTGAAGTGGGTGTGTGACACTTGTGTTGAGTGAGCTTTGAAAAAAAGACGAAGTTTTGAAAATGTGTATCCTAGTCAACTATAGTGTAGTTGTAGGAGTGGACTCAGAGTGAGGTTTTGGAATGGGCTTGGGCCCGAATTTTGACTCGACAAACGGACAGAGTTTTGACTGGGTTTTGCGCTAATCAAAGGCCTTTTTCGAAATTTCTGTTTAAAAAAATGGTTTTGATTTTTACAAAAATCGTCATGGTTTCGTTTAGAAATGGTGATCACGTAAGGTACAAACATTCATACAAGCATTATAACGGGATGCTGAGTGCATAAAAAGGGTTTTGGTTTAAAGGGTGGGTTGCCATACCGAACAATCAAACCCGAAGTCTGTGGAGAGGCTCGTACCAAACAAGAGTAAGGCCGATTCCTAGTCCATTTCCTCAAGTAGTGAAGGTCCTTGATACAAACAAGAGTAAGCATCATGGTATGGTTGACGTCAATCGCTATCCATCCTGAGGCCCAAATAAGAATTAGGACCGTTTAGACGGGACGATTGGTCGAATGGGTTGGGTTGGGCCTAGGAAGGCCGAATAAAACGGTCTAGGAAGACCGAGTTATGAAAACCGACAATTGTCTTGTACAAATTATTCCCTAACCTTGTTCAAGTTTTACCCTTGGCTACACGTAAGTGTATTTTCCCCAGCGGAGTCGCCAAACTGTGGACAACGGGGCCCACGGGGGCGCTTGGGAGAGAGAACAAGCGTTTACATTTTGTGGAGTCGCCACCAATTTTTATGGGAAATTGGAACCGTTCGAATACCTCGTGACATGTCAAGAAACAAAGTAGAGACATGAACACCAAGAACTCGTTACCCTTAGCATTCTATGTCTAGAATGACTCTCGTGGATGCCAATGAACACGGATGTTCACAGAGATCTGGAGTAAGGTGTGAGGGTACGTATTAGGAAGCTCTTTTGATCGAACACCTAATCCTGCCCGCCTCGATAGCGGCCTCTACTAATGATTAGGGACATCATCTATACTCGATATATCGTCGATTATATGCATGCAATGCAACATCCAAGTTTTAATCCTAACATGTGAGAATTAACTAAGTCGGTTAACAATTAATTTAGCATACAATTGGGTCGAAGTAGGGATTTAGATTCAATTACATGTGAAAACACGTAAATAAATCATACAAATGCGATAAATATTACAATGATAGAAAATTACAATAAAAAATTACAATAATTACATCGGGTTTCATTGATTTATGTCGAAAATACCTTTGAAATGGATAATTTGAGAAAAAGAATAAGAGAAAGAATTAACGAACGAATTAACGAACAGATCAGTGGGCGATAATACGAGTAATAGTCAATTATACGTAAGCTAATTAAACTAGGTCAAACAACAACGGAGTTCAGAGACAGAACTCAACCTGGAACAGGCGCAGCAGGACTGCGCCCTCCGGAAGAGGCGCAGCAGATGCTGCGTCTGTTCTAAGGGTGAGTTCTGGCTGTGAAGCCGGAACTGCAAATCGTTAATGTAAATTGGTGATTTTAATGGATAATTAATATATTTACTCGAATGAAAGTGATTAATAGGTTGTTTACATGTGATTAATGGCCATAAAAGCAATAAAACATGGATGAGACGGATGCAAACGGATTATTTACATGAATGAACGATTGATTAGTGAGATAGGTGAACAAAATAGGTTAAACAAGATGAATTAATGACAAATTAATGACGAATACGACAAAAGACAAATGAAAATATATCAAAGATAGAATTCCAGAAACCCGATATGAACAAATCGAATTCCTACAATCCGGGTTGAATTTAAGGACGAAAACCCGCAAATACGAGATTATAAGGGATTTAAGTCGGATTTAATGATGAATTATACGTGTGAATGAATGATAAATAATATACATGAAATTATTAGACTATTGTATCGAAGAATTAAAGGAAACAAATGAAACAAACAAAGATTGACGAATTACAGAGGACGAAGGAAGAAGAAAGGAAGCAGGAACTGCGGCAGCCTCACGAAGAGGTGCAGCAGGAAATGTGCTCCTTCGAAGAGGCGCAGCAGTTGCTGCGTCCTTTCTCGACGGTTTGTCTTCTGGAAATCCGTAAAAAGAGGTTTTAAAGCACGGTTTTAGAAATCGGTTTTAACAAGTATTTTCGACATAAACCTTACATTAATGATGATACAAAAGTAAAGAACAATAAATAAAGAAGGATTTACACCCTCGGACTTACATGTTTGACAAAACGAGATGAACTAAGTTATCGATTAGTGATGCTCGACTCGAATGTAGACGAAAGTGCTCTCGTAAGAGGAAAAACGATTAGATTAATTAAGTTGATTGATGTGGAGTTGGTCAAATTGGTCGGTCATGCAAACGAGGCTGGTACTCAGAAGGATCCGAGCTTACGTGGTGGAATGTTCAAGCACGTAGAAAGAATGCAAAGGGAGAAGAGAAAGGCGGACACTCGCGTGAGAAATACGAGGAGCGAAGGCTCCTATTTATACTACTCACACGGAGGAATAGGGTTTTTCGGAGAAACTTTGGAAGTGAATCTCGGAAAGATATGAAAAAGATACGAAAAATATGCAGAAAAGGACCTGGGAAAAGGCGCAGCAGTCACTGCGTCTGTTCCCAAGTTGTTTCCTCCTGCGGAAGAAAGATTTCCGTGTTTAAGTTATGGAAGGACGGAATAATTTGGTTTTCCTTAATATTTTGTATGAATATTACGGGAAATTGTTTACCAAAGAATAAAGATTGTGAAATAATTATAAAATACGGAATAGAAATATCCGGAACATTCCAGAACATTCTGACTCGGGATTTTACGGTTATCAGAAAATGGAGACGGTTTTAGGCCCGGACTCCAAATGTACTCTAATTACTGTCAAAACGACCGTATCGGCACGTAGATGACAATTAAGAGGTAGACATTAGTGTTTAAGCAATCACTTGACGATAAACTTATGAACTGTCACAAATCATTCCGCGTACCAAACATGCGGCCCAATCATCACCGGGTGGTTTGCGAGAGGTGCAGAAATGAGGTATCTACAATGCTAGATTGGTGCAGCTCCCACCATCAATGATCAAGTTGCATACCCCACCCTGAATAGTACATCTACTCCTGAAAATAAGGGATCTTTGACCCTCCTCCAAAGGTGCCTGTTGAGAGTGCATTACCCTCCATAAAACCAGACTATGGCCTGTATTAGGATGAGCCAAGACCATTTCCTGGCTGGGTTCCTCCTCAAGGGTTGTCTTCTCATTCACTGGCTCCTACTCATACTCAACTGAACCCTCTCTTTCCCACTCCTCTACTTCCATTGCTGTCAATGCTCTCTTGGAAGGAAAATCCTTCCTGAAAAATGGCCATACCCTTGGCATTGGAAGCATTTAATCTTTTCTTTGGTCAGAGGTGGGTTGGACTTAGGGAATATGGGTGCTTTCCCCTTGTCTCCTCCTGTTTGGGACACTGGTTTAGGTGCCTCAGCAATTTTAACACCAGTGTAGGGTATATAGACAGGTTTAGGTTTAGGTGTGGCAGGTTTAGACTTTCCCATTTTCTCCACTCTGAGTGCTAAGTTGACAACATCATCATATGATCACAATGGTTGCATTCTAACCTTAGTAGCAATTTTTTTATCAAGCCCTTCTAAGAACCTAGCAATCCTTTGCTCAGGCTTCTGATTTATCTCACACTATAAGGTTAGCTGCTCAAACTCCCTTAAATAGGTCTCAAGGGGTCTCTCATCCTGCCTAAGCTTAGACAACTTAATGAACAGATCCTGGGTATAATCTTTGGTAACAACCTTATCCAACAATTTCTTTTTAAGCTTGAACCAAGATTTAATAGATTCCTTCCCTTCCCTTAACCTCTGATGTTTAAGGTTATCATACCATAGTGATGCATATCCCTTTAATTTTAACAGAGCAACTTTACAAGTCTTAGCATCATTGTAATTCTTAAACTCAAATATCTTTTCAACATCCCTAATCCATTCTAGTAAGTCATCAGGGTTAAGACTACCAGAAAAATCAGGAATTTCTACCTTTAGATGCTTGTCTGCTTGTTCAAGAGCCTCCTCTTGTGTTTCGATTCTCTCCTCTGATTATGATTCATATCCATGTGGTGGTTGTCCTCTCCTTGCTCCCATAAAGAAGCATGTACCTCTACCTCTTCCCCTGACAGGTGGTTGTCTTCTTGGGTCATGGTTTGGAAACCTCTCAATCACTACATGAACAACATTGAGCATTGTATCTACATTTCCTGCAAGAGTTTCTATTCTGGTTTCAATTCTAGCAAGTCTCTCTTCACTCATGATTGTTTTTGTGTTTTTGTTGTAGGTAGGGATAATGAACTGACAGCTTCTCTCAACCCAAGACTAACACAAAGGTGGAATTGTGTTAAGCCTGGCTCTGATACCAAAAAGAAATATAAAACCTAGGGACATGCAATAATGCAGTCTGGGTTGCAGGACACTTTAAAAATATCAAATGACTTTGGAAAATTCTGAATTTTTGTGACAAATAAGTTTTAACATTGATCTAAAACTGTACCAAATTTCATGAATTTAGAAGGAATCTAGATATTTTTAGTATTGACTGAAACAGCCTGAAATCCTGAGATTGCAGACAAAGACTCAATTTGAGTTTAGAACCTGTTTTGTGTAATGAAAAGATATAGTCAAGGCCTTAAATTCCCACAGATGATTCACAGGAACTTCAAGACATTAACTTAACAAATTTCAGACTCAAATCCACAGTGAACAAAGGATTAAATTTTGAACTTTGCTCAACACAACTAAACTGAACCATAGATAGGCACAAGTTTAACTTAATGGTGCCAAACTGACTTTGATCAATTAACCACAAAGATCATAGGTTAATTATCAGGCTAGGTTTCCAAACTACAGTTTAACACAAGTTTGAAAGAAATGAGATAAGTCTCAAGGCTAATTTTTCATTCAAAATTAATCTGCTTTCATCAGTTGAGACATAGGTCCTTATATAGGTCTTGTCTTTGAGTTACAACTCGAAACCTAACAATCCAAGGGCCAAGATTCAATCTAAGATGAGTAAAAACTGTCTTAAATATATTACAAGATGGAAATAAAATTACTAGGTGAAAATTAAAACAACAATGGGTAAAAACAGACTGAATAAAGCACGGAATGTTGTCCTTGTCAGTTGTCTCCTTATGCACAGGTTACTGTTGCATTGGCTGCTAGCAAAGTCAAGGCTTTTTGTATCGTTTCCACGAAGGCTTTTGAGGAGAAAAGGAGCAGTGGTCTTTCCAAGACAGTCCTACAATTCCCTCACCAAAAATGGAAAGTTTGCTTTATGCTTTATCAACTCTTCTCAGCAACATGTGACTGATTCCTTGGTTGTTTTTCTGTGCTGTTTTTCCTTTGCTTTTCCTTGGTTGATCTTGGATGTTTGAGACTCTTTGATGGAATTAGTTGAGGCCTCCTCCAGCTGGCCATATAGACAGCTGAAAGCTGGACCTGGTGAACCTTTTGACTGGTTGAGTTGGGGGTGGATCAGTGGATGTTGCTTGGACTTAGTTTGTGGCTTGGTCAGGTTTGGGAGCCCCTGATCCAGCTCCTGCTGCAGTAACAACTTAAAATTTATTGCTGAAAGGTGCCGAGGATTGATACGGGAAGATCACTGGAGAGTTAAGTTGGAACACACTTATAGAGAAGCTAATAGAGCGGCTGATCACTTAGCTAATCAAGGCGTATATACGAGAACCATTCCTGCCCATTTAGATAGTCCGACGAACGAGCAGCGATCCATCCTTAGGGAGGATATTTTTGAGGTTGCTATTCCCCGTGTAATAGCTAGTAGTTAACTTTTCGGGGCTTCGCCCCTCATTCGTACCAAAAAAAAATAAGAAATGAAGAATTAGGAGAGAGAATGAAGGATGAAGAAATAAAAGATAAGAAAGAAAAGATAAAGAAGGAACCAAAAGAATAAAAAAGGGTGCCCTGTTGGGATTAAAAGGTCAATTGTGGCCTGAGTTCAATACAAGTTAAATGACGTCAAAGATGAGATTTATCTCAGTTAAACACTAGGATAGATTAATATGAGAATAGAGGGCTTAAGTTGAATTATTCACATGAAATAACCGTTTCTACTAATGTTATTATTATTATTGTTGTTGTTGTTGTTGTTGTTGTTGTTGTTGTTGTTGTTGTTGTTGTTGTTGTTGTTGTTGTTGTTGTTGTTGTTGTTGTTGTTGTTGTTGTTGTTGTTGTTGTTGTATTTAGGGTATTTTTATATTTCTTTCTTTATACATTTAGATTAATCGATTAACCCTTAATCAAAATCGGTTAAAACTTAGTCAAAATTGATTAATCAAACTCGATTAATCAATTGGATGAACCCTAATTCAATTCGTCAAAATCAATTAAGCCTAATTTCTTTCAATTAATCAAAACCTAATTCAATTCTATTAATCAAATTGATGAACCCTAATTCAATTAATCAAAATCGTAAACGTATTTTTAATTCGATTAATGAAATCCTACTCTTAAACAAACTCTTCATTTCGCTTAATAAAAATCAAATTTTATATGAAACTTAATCAAAATCAATCAATCAATTCTAGTTGAAGGAAAAGTAGATCTATATACTTACATATTCATATATGTTATAATTTAATTTGTCATAAAATTAATGATTGATCTTATGCATGCAAACATTAAAACAAAATAAGGAAGAAACATTGTTTTTACATTGTGATTTTCGGTTTAATGGGCACAAGAGAGATCACCTTTCTCTCTTGTTCTTGAGCTTTCCCTTTTGGATGAACTAAGACCCAAGTGTAGGATCTCTCCCAAGGATTTATACCCAAAACTTTCTCTTAATTAAAATTAATATTATAGATACTAGTACAATATTAATCTTGTAGAAAAATGACCCAAAACAATTTGGTTTTAATCTCCCAAAAACCGGTTGGGAGAGAATAGGAGAGGAAGTATTTTCTCTTTCTAAAATCTTAATTTTTGATAAGTTAGAATGAATGAATAATGCACACTCATGCATGTAGTGTATATCAAAAAATATAAGACAAAAACCCTTTGCCTTTTCTTTGGTAAAACCGTGTAGGAGGGAAGAGGAGGGAAGAAAGGAGACCCAATGCATGCTCTTGTTTGCCTTCACAATGCAAACTAGGGTTGCATGGGTAGGCTATTAGTGAATGATTATGTTTTCCACTAATTTAAACAACACAATTTTAGCCAAAACCTCCCCTTAATTTCGGTACATACATAAAATGAAATCCATTTTATTTTTGTCAATTTTGTCTTATGTCACATGTCATATGTTACATAAATTAGTTATGTATTTTTAACATATTAAAAATCAACGTATTAATAAAAATACGTCATATACAAAAATCGACTTAGTAATTCATAATTACTTGTACCAAAATATTTTACCAATTTACAAATCACAATAAATTGTATTTATAATAATTCATTCAATTTTAATTATTTCTTTAAACATAATTTCATCTGAGTAATGATACAATTCAAATACTCAGACCGTATCTCATTTTATTCAATTTCAATGTGATACGTAAATTTTACTTCCAAAATCGTCTGTCAATTTTCAAGTAATTTAATTAACTCGTAACGTTATACGATTAATTAAATGATCAATTAAGAGTGTTGCCCTATAGGTATGACCTAGGGGATCAATCGATCACCACCGTAAATGCACGACGAATAATGTCAAACTCTAGTCACCAATCATTACCGATATATGTTGATCAGTTGACAGTAAAATATTACTTCCCAATTGTATTCTTTATAATGAGACTTAAACATGTGATCATCATGATCAACAGTCGTGATCGCATTATTGTCGGAGGACACATATTCCAACACTAGTAACCCTAATTCAAACGTAATTCATTTATATTAATCCTAAATTATAGCCTTAATATGAGCCACTAATTACTTTCCTTCATTATCCTAATTGGATTAAAATTGAACCCCTCATTCGAAAATACTTGACCTTAATTCGTCAATCAGTAACCCTAATTTGAATAAGGTCCCTTATTCGAAAATAAGTTATCCTATTTCAATTAAAATTGAACCCTAATCGAATATGAATCGGTTACCTTTATTGAAATGAAAAATGAGTTCGAATAGACCTAACTTGAGTTGATGAACAAATTGACATTGACATAATTTGAATGAAACCCTAATTCGAATGAACAAACGTAATCATAATCATATTCCAATGAAACCAAAATTCAATTAACCCTAATAAATCAACTTTATCACGATTGACTTAAAAAAAACGATTTGATACAATTGCAATAAGGATTTAAATCGTATTTGGTATGATCTGAGTTGGACATACTGACATTGACATGCAATACACTTAACTTTTAATAATTTTGGAGCATCGCTTCTAATGTTATGTTTGGCGATAAAATAAAATTTCAAATATTTTGTTTTTCAAATTTACAATTTTGGTTCAATATTGAATTTTTGGTTGTTTTTGGTTATTCAGGGTTTTAGATTTAGGGTTTAGGATTTGGGGTTTTTAGGGTAATGAAAAGACGCCATTGTGATATTTTTGAAAAGTTGTTATTTTATTTGAAGACGTGGAAAGTTATACCGATCATTGTTTATATATACTTATTTATTATGTATAATAAATGTCATATGTTATCCCGATCATAGTTAGAATGCATTAATTTAAGAAATAGTGTGCTAAATTAGCCCGAAAGTATCCTGACCATAGGTTACACACATTATTGTACACAATGTGTGTATTAGTTATCTCAACCATAGCTCAAAGTCCATCTTTCATGTAAAAATACGTACTATAACGTATACCGATCTTACTTCAATGTCGATATATCATGTAACTACGTAGCATAACTTATATCGACTGTCATTCATGTAAGTTCTTTGGAAGACTTCCTCAGCTAGGATGGTCTTATCATACGGACATGGTTTATCGAGACAAGCATAGTTCATATTTAATAAATCCTCGATGTCACACCCCATTCTTATCCGGCCAAGGTAATTAGGAAATGTTACCATCTTGGTTTTCCGAGGCAATGAAATCGAAATTACAATTAAGAAACTCTTTAAATAAATAATAAGTTTAGTGATTACATAAACGTAAACAAATGAGTAAATGACATACAACTCGTCTATGGCTATATCATCCACCTAGTGGCTTTGTACTTGACTCCAAAGTCTGTAGCGCGGCCCGTATCCCGATCATGTCAACAAGCAACACCTGTACTCAACTTTCTCTCCATATTATCGAAAATATCATATGGATCGACACAGGTCACCCCGGAAATAGGTGATAATTACACAGACACACAACACGTCAGTTTCAATAAATAAAGTGAGACACGACACAAAGTGTGTGAGTATGCAACATGACTATGATATGAATGAGACGCTATCAAACAACCACCACGCCGGTACCGAGACACGCCCAGACGTACCCACAACCACCGGTGGCAGGGACACGCCCACGACACCACACCACACAAATAGGTACCGGGACACGCCCAGACGTACCGGGCCCGAAAGCCAACCGGGTCCCCTGCCAGACGTCGTGTCTCAACTACACGAGTCCCTTCGTACTCAAGTCATTAATGTGCACATCCCTCTTGGAGTGGAAAGTTCCAAGAGGCGACCTGAGCGTGAGACGGTCTCCCAACCGTCTCACATCTCCTCAACAAGAAGTAACCAACACAAATCGTCATGTCCTCCAATATACATGACAAACACCATAAAGGTAAGATATCATACAATATGCTACTTACCGATTTATCATGATACACATTCCCGAATACGATATGCAATACGACTCATATAATGCAAGTAATGACAAATGACCCACTAACAACATACAAATTATTGAAATTGAGTAGGATAAACCTACCTTTTCGCATACTCCGTAAGCAATCCGAATAATAATAATCTTCTACCCAACCTGTTGGAGTATGTGTCCTCAACAATAGTGCGATCACATGTTTAAAATCTCAAATTAAGAATACGTAAGGGATGATTCATTTATATAGTCAACTGATCAACATTAATCGGTAGCGATTGGCTTTCTAGTGTTTGACGTTACTGTCGTAGGACGGTAGTGGTCAGTTGATCCCTTAAAGTCACACTTATAGGATGATTCCCTAATCAGTAAAGTTAATTAGTTGTATATTGATACAAGTTAATTAATTCCTTAAATAAGAACAATTTATATTTATGAGTTGGATTTTTTATCTTATAGTAATGTGATTAAATAAGATTCAATTTAGTGGATTAATATATTAATTTACTAAATTATGTTGAGGTTTTATAAATATTTCGAGGTAGAGGTAATTAGTTAATTACATTTACAAGAGATTGTAAATTTAACTAACTAGCTATTATGGGACCCACACTACTACAGATACAGGCTATAACAACGTTTAAAAACCGGTGTTATATAAAATAACGGACGTTGTTAAAGCGTCCGTTGTAAAAGGTTTTAACAACGGTTGGTTTTCTTAAGCAACCCGTTGTTAAAACTATTAACAACGGTTTTAAGTATAAAAACCCGTTGTGGAAAGTGTGACTCAATTTTGGTGGGAAAGTTATAACAACGGTTACTTTACAAATAACCGTTGTTATAAGTAAAGACAACGGGTTGTTTCTACATAACCGTTGTTGTTTGTTTTTACAAAATAAAAAAAAATTAAATTAAATATTACTAGATGCATGCATAATTACGGGGCCCGTTATAATTCCGATGCATGCATTATTACTGCCATCCCTGCATATGAATGGACAATATATGGAATGAGAAGGGTTTACATAAGATTTGAAGCAGGGAGATATGATGATTATGGCACAACTTCCTAAACATGCATATATTATATTAATTAAAAAACAACTCAAAGGACACATTACTTAGTATAAATACATACATTATCTCAACCACCATTCCATTATCTCACTATCTTCAAACCCTAACTGCTAAAACAATCTCCAAACCCTAATTAATCTTTCAAACAACTCCAAAGTTCATCAACAAAATGAACGATTACATCCTTAAAACTCTTACTATGACCGAGAACAACAACAGCTTCATCCGCCGGTTGCTCCACATCGAGGACAATTTTAGGAGCTATCTTGTGGATGCTCAAGCCGCACTCAAGGACGCCAAAAGAAATGGCTTGACAGAGCGTTAGCTTGTTGCGGCTATATGACGATATAGAAATCTGGCCAACGAAACCTCCAAATAGCTAAGGAGGAGAGGAGGGATATCATAGAAGAGAATAAGACTCTCTATGAAAATATAAGAATTGCATTTTTAGAAATGTAATTCTTTTTTTAATTTATGTATTTATATATATATATATATATATATATATATATATTAATGAATTATTAATTAAGTTTATCATGCATTCCTCTCTATCATCTTGCTTCTTCTTTGTTTTATTTTATTTAATTTGTTTTACGAGCTAATTAAGCGAATAACAACATAATAATGATCGATAAAAACCCATTATACATGCAAATGAAATAATTAAAAAAATAAAATAATGACGATGAAACCAACAGTGACGGCGAGATTTACCTGATAATTAGAGAAAGTAAGAGACGATGAAACCAACAGTGACGGCGAGATGATAAAGCGACGATGAGAAAGAGAGAAAGAGACGATGAGAAAGTGTGTTTGCTGTGTTTGTGTTTGTGTTAGGTTTTGTATGTGTTTTGTGGCTGTAGCTCATCTGATCTGTGTTTGTGTGGTTTATAGTATGGAAAGTATTGACAACGGTTGTTAAACAACAACCGTTGTTAAATAAGTTTTAACAACGGTTGTAAAACAACAACCGTTGTTAAATAAGTTTTAACAACGGGTTTAAAAATACCCGTTGTGATTAATTTTCACTAACTTTGCGCCAATTTTGCGCCAAATTATTAACAACGGTTGTGCAAATTTGACCCGTTGTTAAAACTTATAACAACGATTATATAACCATACCCGTTGTAATTAAGTTTAGTAAAAATCGCGCCATACATTCTACAACGTCTATTGTGATTTTCGTGCATAAACGTTGTTAAAGGGGCGTTGTAGTTGCCTGGATTTGTAGTAGTGCCATCATATGTTGATATAATGGTAAAATATTACTCAATAAGTTGAGTGAATATATGTTTATTAATTTGTCACATAATTTTTGTATGATCGAATTAATATTTAATTATGTAAGATAATAAAACATAAGACTTATAAGCATTTGTGGGACAAATATTATAAGACAAAAATGAACCCATATACAACTCAAGTGTACCGTCTAAGATGGTAGCTTGCTTGAGTTTTTGGTTTTGTCATTTTCTTGTTGGAAAGATGCTCCAACATCTTATGACATACTTCACTACCTAGCCTACTACCTACACACAAAAGCATATTGTATAAGACACATAGGAGAAAACCAAAATGCTCTATGTAAGAGCATTTGGACGGTAAGAGTGATGAGAGGAGAATCATTTTTGTTCTTCTTATTTTATTCTATCATTCTCTAAAAACATATACATGAAAATCCCTCTCTCATACTTATTTTCTTCTCTCTAAAACTTGAGAAGTTTTGATCTAAATTGTTCAAAAATACTACTAATATTATTAATGTAATATATGAGTATTAGTAGTCATTTTTAAGGTAGACTACTAAATATGTATCTAGCAAATATTATTTAGTAGTGATAAGGGCAATCTTGGGTGCATCTCTTGAGAAGGGTTTCTATATTTGAGACCAAGGTTGGAGGATCTTCCATTGACATTTAAGCTCAAGAACAAGTGAAGGTATGAGACCTTACTTGTGCCCATTTTTAACCATTTAACAATGTAAGGAACATGGTTTTCTTCTTTATTTCTTTTAGTTAGTTATGCATGCAACTCGATCCACATAATTATAAATTATAAATAATTTATAAAATGATTAGATAAGTCTAATATGGGTATATGAACCTAACAATTGGCATCAAGGGCTTTGGTGTTGCATGCATAATCGGTTTAGTTTTTCCGAATTAAATGTAACTTAATTAAAAATAGTTATTTTGTGATTTATGTGATAAAGCCACGAAATTATTTTGCATGTAATATATTCTGGTTCTAAAACATATTTAGATCATTTTGATGATTTATGGATTATTATTGCTTATTTTAATAATTTTTAGTGAAATAATTACATTTTATTGAGTAAAATGAACTTTTATTTACTAAAAATAGTTAAGCTTCACTATTGGACGTGATTTTTTAGTATGACCTCACATGAATATTTTATGTATTCTATGTAAAATTTCGTATTAATGTGATTAATATTTCATGATTTATGATTTTTATGTAATAAAAATGGCATAAATAGAGGTTAAGTGACTAAAAATAGTTAAACTTTGAAACATGCCATAAAATTTTAATATGATGTCACATGAATATTTTACATATTGTATGTAAAATTTTAGATAAATGTGATTTATTATGCAAGATTTATAATTTTAATGGTTAAAATGATATAAATAGTGACTATTTTTAGCAAAAATAGCAAAAATAAATTTTATGGCATAAACTTTTTCCCTAATGTTGTATATTTGATATGAACATCAGATCTAAAGTAGCATGATTAATTTTGATAGATTTCATATGTTTATTGATTTTTATGTGATAAAATCGATAAAAGGGCAACTTTATTAGTCATAAAATGAAATTCGAAATTTTTGGTTGAAATTTTGCCATTTCCAGGTTCTGGAAATTATTTAAGAATGTTCAAAATTTTGATTTTGATTTTTCCATAATTTTTAGGTTTAATTTGGAATTAAATGGTAAAAGTTATGTTTTATACGATTTATTAATGAAATAAATTATAAATATTTTTTGGGAAAAATTTTATTGAGTTTTTTGAATATTTATAATATTCCAGTATTTAAAAAATTGTTATTTCGAATTTTTCAAATTTTTATGATTTATTGGGAATTATTTCATTATTGTTATGATTAAGAGATGGTTAATAAGCAATAATAGAAAACCGAGTTGAATTATAGTCAAAAATTGAGAAAAGACTAATTTTTGAGTCCTAAGAAGGTTAGGATAATTAACTTGGAATTAAATTTGATTTAAGTATTGATTTGTGATTTTAATAAGTTATTATCACGCATTTCCATAAAACCGGATTATATACGATATAAGGTTTAAGTAGGGCGATTTGGCACATTAATTTGGCATGTTAATCACATATTATAATGCTTTATATTTCATTATTGAATGTCATTTTTGTTTATATAATTTTGAATTATGTAATTTTATCTTAGTATGGCCTTAGTTTTTAATTGATATTACCCGTAATGAAAGGGAATATCGATTTGGTTGTAATTTTAATGTGATTTCGCATCACCGTTTTATAATTTAATAGATTTAAATTTTATTACAAATGTATAATAGGAATAGCCATTTATTTTTATTATTATTTTGTAATTCCGGAGTTTCCTAAAGACGGAGCCATTCGGAAAGGAGTTCCGGTCAAGACGGTGTTTGCCTTGGGAGGCGTGTCACATGAAGTTCAAGGGACCAAAGGAGTTGGTTTCCGAATATGTAATAGATTATTTGATTTTCTATTTTAGGAAGGCCATACTAGGAAATTATTTTTTACTTTGCACTTCTTTTAATATGTTGCATGCATTGCCAAATCGCCATAAACAACACATGCATATCATATCGAGTAATCGACCGTGTCAATTATAATTATCAATAATTCAACTTTTAGCTCACTTTAAATTGATAGATAATAAATTGACAAAGCCTTTACTTTTAAAAGATTTAGACTTAGCCTTACCAAATAGTAGGAGCCCATGAATCGCAATTTCATATAGGTACAATACGGTGTTGAAATATTATACCAGGGTGCTTGCTTTGACGTTGGATAAGTGGGGTAATTGTAATACTATGGTTTTATGAGTCTTTGGGTACTCTATCGAGTGGGGCTTACTCTGTCGAGTAAGCATGTTTTGATTTACGAATCAGTGTTCTGCCTGTAGGGTACTCAATCGAGTAGCCTTGGTACTCGATCGAGTAAGTGTCACTCGATCGAGTATGTTAGTTAATCGATCGAGTAAGTCGGTTAACGGGTTATATCTCGATGGGTTTTGTTAATAATGCGAATTAGTATTTATATTACGCCGTCATATTTCATAAACACTTTTATAAACCTAATACACTAAAAAGAGATTGCAAACTACGTTGTTCTTCCTATTCGCATTATTGGCAAATCCCGGAGCTAGAGAGGTCGGATTTCATCGTTCTTTATATCATTGTGATCCTTGCGTCAAGGGTAAGTCCTACGTACCATTTTTATACATTTGGTTAAGGTTGTTTAAACCCTAATTTTGGGATTGGGGGTTTTCTATGTTTATGTTGATGTGGTAGTGATTGTATGATTATGTGTATAGGAGGAGGGTTCGTAGAGGTAAGGTTTTGAGACAGCTGCTAGATCGTCTGCTGTTTGTGTTGCATTTCAGATAGGGTTTTCCTACTCAGTATTAATTACATATGTGTGGTGATTGTGCTATAGTTAGTGATTGTTGATTGTTTTAGACGGTTGTGATTTCATATTGTTGAATGTTTCAGACGGTTGTTGAGGTTGTATTGTGATTACTGTTTATCTGTTTGTGTTCTTCAGGGTGCATCCCTGGCTGAGTGAGGTTACTTGCGGGAGTTGCTTCACGCCATTGATTCGCCTCCTGTGGAACCCGCCACAGGAGGAATGTGCACATTACTGAACATGGGTTTATCGCTCGATGGAGATGAGCGGGGGTTAGGTGGGAACGGCTGCGGTCCCCCACTGGCGGCAAGGAGTACCTGTTACGATGGGTACTCTGGCAGGGCTACACACTTTAGTGTGTAGTCAGTTGTGTGGAGATTGGAGATGGAGACTGGAGTTGTGTTGAGCTGTTTGAACTGTTTGTGTACTTGTTTCATTGTGGCATTGTTTTTTTGTAATTAGTACTGACCCCGTTAAATGTTTTAAAAACTGTGGTGATCCATTCGGGGGTGGTGAGCAGTTATTGAGCAAGTATGAGACGATGCGCATGGGATAGCTGGGATGAGTCACTACGTTGCAGTTTAGGAGTCTTCCGCTGTGTCGAACTTTTGTAGTTGTCTAGTAGTTGACAGTTTTGAGAACATTGTATTTCCTTTTATCAGTTTTTAGAGTTTGGCTTGTATCACTTAAACTTTATTAACATTTAAATACGTTTTGTTATTGTCTATTTGAGTATCATGGCCTCGGGTGACCGAGATGGTGACGTTCTCATACCTTAGGTGGTCCTGGTAAGGCACTTGGAGTATGGGGGTGTCACAAAGTGGTATCAGTGTGACGATCCTGAAACCTGGAACCAATGAATCTAATGAACATAGGGAGTCAATTAAAATAAACCCGGGGTAGAAGTTGTAGGAGCTAATACAAAGGCATGAGAGACGTCCTAAAGTCGCGAACTCGCCCTACAATTTTGAACCGGTCACCATGGGATATGAGTCGGGATCGCTATGTGTTTATCTTGTGAATTGTGCATATTTGTAGCAAAGTTTGGTATGAATCGGTCGATGTATGTATGTGGAGAATGGGGAATGTGTAGAGAAAGATGATAATGAAGTGATTTTATACATTATTGATTGAAAGCATGATAAGTTGTTTTACGATATGGCATTATAGAAATATGGAAAAGAAGTTTGTTTGGTTTGAGTTATACAATATATATATATATATATATATATATATATATATATATATATATATATATATATATATATGTGTTGTTGGTAGTGTTGTACGAGTTTATATAGCTGAAAGTTTGAGTAAGAGCATGAATAATTGGTGGAAAAAGAAGAGTAATTCTTGCATGATAATATGATTTATGATTAAGCATGTTGTATGATGAAAGTGATTTTATAATGTTGTTATGCTAGTAACATGTGAATAGAGGACTTGATGTCAAATATTTGTGATTTTGTTTACATAAAGTTATAGAATAAAAACATGCGGGCAATATATGATGGGTAAGTTGAATCATATATGTGCATTGAGTTGTTTGTTCCGTGGCTTTTGAAGATAGTAACATGTGGATAGGGATACTGATTTTATGAGTATTGAGTTGTTTTTGTCTACCTTGTTGTTGTTTAAGTTGTTTGGAAGTGTAAATCAAGTAGTTGTGTTTTTCGATTATAGAGAGGTTGTCTTCAAACTGTTATAACCTGAGATGTATAAATGATTTTGATATAATTCCAATTGGAGGTGATAACTTGTTCTTTTAAGATCCTAACGATAGGTCACACACCCAAAACGACCAAGAAACGAGTGAGTTATGACCGTTTTACGAAAATTGGACAGTGTTGAGAAATGCATGGGGTACTCGATCGAGTGGCCCCCACTCGATCGAGTGCACCTCTTTTTACTCGATCGAGTAGCCCTTACTCGATCGAGTAGTCCTGGTAATTTATTTTACGTGATTCTGACCTTCACCCACTCGATCGAGTAAGTCACTCATTCGATCGAGTGGCCTGTACTCGATCTAGTGACCCCTGTTTTGGGTCATATGCTTATCTTATGACTTTGTTGCATATTATGTTTGATTCAAATGTGTTATTTCACTTCGTTATGCATTGTTTTACGTATATAATGGTCCTGATGCGTAAGTTACCCAATCTTATGATGTAAAGAGTGGCACCTATGGTGATTATGAGTTCGATGGGGAGGACATGAGTTGTATGTGGTTGTGATAGATAGTGGAAAAAGAAAAAGAAGGATTGGTAAGGCTTATTAAGGCATGGAGTAGGTTTTGTGAGAAGAGATGAGTGATATGATTGTGTGTTGAGTAACGTAAAAGTAAGTGAATGCGGGGAAGGGATGATGTGAGTCTAAGGAACGTGAGAATGAAAAGATTAGAAGGAAGGATGTGGATAGTAGCAACTTGAGATGTTAAGGATTATGAAGGGAGAGAGTTATAACCGGGTTGGTTAAGAATATATGTAATGGAAAGATCGTTGTAGATAGATGGAAATTATGATGTATTAAGAGCTTAGATTGAGTTATGCAGCGATGTGGATTTGTTGATTGAGATTCAGTTTGGGGAATTTGGTTTATCAAGAGGTGGAACTAATTTGTGATTTCCTTGGGCATTTAACAGTATGAAATGAGTTTTAGGATTAAAAAAAAAAAAGATGGAGTGGACTAACCGTATAGATTGATTGGTGATAAGTGTGAGTGATAGCATGATAAGAGAAGATCCATGGTAAGAAAGAGTGAGATAATATCGATAAAAAATAATGGGATTTAAGTTTTGGAGCAATGAGAAGGTAACCGGAGCACTAAAGAGTTAGATAGAAGTAATAAGGAGTCGAATTATTAATTGGTATTGTTGAGTTTAAAGAGAAAAGAAGGATAAAAGTAAGCTGAGAAAATGTTGACCGGAGTTATGTGATATAGAGGTAAGGAGACGTCGAGATGCGTGATGCGATCATGAATATGTTAGTTAATGGTTATATAGGAGTTTCATGACAACATGATTAGTCATGAGTTTTGAGGAATTAAGGGAGTAAGAGGTTGATAGAGTATCTGCACGATATGAGATTTTGGTGGAGAGTTAGATGACGATATAGTTAAGGATAGTATTGGGAAGAATATTGAGGTAAATTTTTGTTGATAGGTTGATGTTCGTTATTCGGGAAATTAACCGAAGATAGGAAAGAAACCGTGATGTTTAATGATGAGTGTAAGAGGCTTGATGTCCGAACGATGGCAGTGTTGAGGGGTTGTCACTAGTGGTTAAGGGTGATGATAGATAAGAAAGATAGCAATTCTAAAGAGGTTGATTTTGTAGAGGCCGGATTGATATGTATGGTTGTGAGGAAGTATAAGACGTAGTCTTAGGAGGCGGTTCCTGGTAGTGAGTGATAGCTGTATGGTTATGTATGGCAGAAGGTGCTGGTTATGTGAATGGAAGAATGTGTTATGAGGGGCATACGAGTTAATCTCAAGCAAGAGGTAACCTTTATCAGGAGGTAACTTACGTGATCAGGATTGACTAGTTGGAAGTGATTACGGGTCTATGATGTGTATAAATGTTTGTGTGAGGTTCTGACCTCACAAGAAGTAGTATGGTGTGATAATTATAAAGTTGTTATCTGAATTTTCTATATGTTGAGTACAGTAACCTAATTGAATAAAAAAATGATTATAATTTGATTAATATGGCATGACTAGTTATAATTGTATGTGTATTTATAATACATGTGTATTCCGTGAAATGGTAAGGATGACGTTCATGAGATTCTTGTCTGTTTGTTCCGCATAATATGTTGTGTTGTGATTTAGTAAAGCAGTTTTGAGTAAGTTTTCTTGTCCGGAAATTATACTGAATCAATGTTTGTGGGAATTGTATGTGGTTGTGATGTCTATCGATGTGGTTGTTATGCCTCGGGTGGTGATCCGGGCACGGTACTTCGTGTTGTGATGCAGGTATTTTCGTGCTACGGTGCGGCTGTTGGTGACGGTGTTGCGATGCCGTCATCGGTTGTGGTGGAGTAGGCGGGATGATTACGATACGAGTTTTCGAAAGTACATACTAGTTATACATAGATTGTTGTTTATTTACTGTTGTTCCTTGTGAGTTTCGGTTAGACATATAGACTGTTGTTTTGTTTGTTGATGTTTCTTGCTAGTTTCAGCTTGGGAGTGAGGGTAGAATATGGTATGAAAGAGAGTTGTATATGTTTTCGTTGTTGTCATAGTATAGTGATATTCTGTTGATGGGACACAGTTGACAGAAGTTGTTACAGTACAATTGATCTTGTTGTAGATGAGGCATTCGTGCACATAGTCATGACAAGTGATTCGTAGAATATGTGTGGTAATGATCTGAAAGCTACAGATGGTTCATAATATTCCGTTGAGACAGTGAGTGTAGGGTGTTGGGAATTAGTGTCATATTAAGTTGTGTATGAGTTTTGCGGTAATGAAAGAAAAGAACTTGAGGATCTAGTGTGAGCGCATGTAATAATTGTGGACCATGAGTTATGAGTATGGAGATAGGTGCAGGTATAGAGAATTATTTCATTTTGGCAGTAATAGGGAACAATTGAAGTTTTGGTTAAGCTAAAGATTTTGAGGTATAGGTTAGGTGGTGTGACGAGTGAATTGAATTATGAGAATTGTTTAAGTAAGAGAGCCTTAGATATATGCATGGCAAGTGTTTAGAGTATAGGTGGTTATCTTTGACATGCGGTGGTGATGGGGATAATGAGAAGAAATAGCTAGGATTTAGTATTAGTGAGTTACGAGGACGTAACATTCATCTTAAGAGGAGTAGGATGTGATAAAAGAGATTTTGATGGTTGTGCATATGTTAGTATAATTGGAAGTAGAGTGTTGGTGTAGCATAAAGGATGGATATTTGTTCTGATTGATTTTATTAAAGGTCATGACCGTGCTTGTAGTAGTTCGATGTTTAGGAATGGGAGAATATTTTAATAGTGTTGACAGTTGGATGATGATGTTATGAGTGTGAGTAAACTTCGAGGACGAAGTTCCTTTTAAGGGTGGTAGAATGTAACATTCCGTTTGATGTTTATGGGTGTCTTGGTTTTGGATTTGCTGGGGGATAATATGTTAGTGAAACGGAGCTAGCAGCGTTTGTGGATGGTAGTTGCTAGTGTATGGAGTTAGTGTCGAGAGAGGCTATAATGTGGTGGATACGATATCGTGAGTCATGTTGTGGAGGTAGACGTAGTTGGTGGAGTTGGTGTTGAGAGTTCATGTTTTATAGGTTGGGTTTTCGTTTGAGTTCTTAGCTATGTTGTTGTGTCTTGGTCGAGTTTGTGTGTTTGTTTTGAGTATGGGTTGAACTTCGGGGACGAAGTTCTTTTGAAGGAGGGAAGACTGTAATAATACGGTTTTATGAGTCTCCGGGTACTCTATCGAGTGGGGCTTACTCTGTCGAGTAAGCATGTTTTGATTTACGAATCAGTGTTCTGCCTGTAGGGTACTCGATCGAGTAGCCTTGGTACTCGATCGAGTAAGTGGCACTCGATTGAGTATGTTAGTTACTCGATCGAGTAAGTCGGTTAACGGGTTATATCTCGACGGGTTTTGTTAATAATGCGAATTAGTATTTATATTACGCCGTCATCTTTCATACACACTTTTTATAAACCTAATACACTCAAAAGAGATTGCAAACTACGTTGTTCTTCCTATTCGCATTCTTGGCAAATCCCGGAGCTAGAGAGGTCGGATTTCATCGTTCTTTGTATCATTGTGATCCTTGCGTCAAGGGTAAGTCCTACGTACCATTTTTATAGCATTTGGTTAAGGTTGTTTAAACCCTAATTTTGGGATTGGGGGTTTTCTATGTTTATGTTGATGTGGTAGTGATTGTATGATTATGTGTATAGGAGGAGGGTTCGTAGAGGTAAGGTTTTGAGATAGCTGCTAGATCGTCTGCTGTTTGTGTTGCATTTCAGGTAGGGTTTTCCTACTCAGTATTAATTACATATGTGTGGTGATTGTGCTGTAGTTAGTGATTGTTGATTGTTTTAGATGGTTGTGATTTCATATTGTTGAATGTTTCAGACGGTTGTTGAGGTTGTATTGTGATTACTGTTTATCTGTCTGTGTTCTTCGGGGTGCGTCCCTGGCTAAGTGGGGTCACTTGCGGGAGTGGCTTCACGCCCTTGATCCGCCTTCGTGGAACCCGCCACAGGAGGGATGTGCACATTAATGAACATGGGTTTATCGCTCGATGGAGATGAGCGGGGGTTAGGTGGGAACGGCTGCAGTCCCCCAATGGCGGCGAGGAGTACCTGTTGCGATGGGTACTCTGGCAGGGTTACACACTTTAGTGTGTAGTCAGTTGTGTGGAGATTGGAGATGGAGATTGGAGTTGTGTTGAGCTGTTTGAACTGTTTGTGTACTTGTTTCATTGTGGCATTGTTTTTGTGTAATTAGTACTGACCCCGTTAAATGTTTTAAAAACTGTGGTGATCCATTCGGGGGTGGTGAGCAGTTATTGAGCAGGTATGAGACGATGCGTATGGGATAGCTGGGATGAGTCACCACGTTGCAGTTTAGGAGTGTTCCGCTGTGTCGAACTTTTGTAGTTGTCTAGTAGTTGACAGTTTTGAGAACATTGTATTTCCTTTTATCAGTTTTTAGAGTTTGGCTTGTATCACTTAAACTTTATTAACATTTAAATACATTTCGTTATTGTCTATTTGAGTATCATGGCCTCGGGTGACCGAGATGGTGACGTTCTCATACCTTAGGTGGTCCTGGTAAGGCACTTGAAATATGGGGGTGTCACAGTAATAAATAGTTATTACACTTCAAAAATTTGGTTGATCTCAACGAAGGTATTTTGCGACCGTAGCCGCAATAGGTTCGAGCTAAAGATGAACGTAACGTAAATTTATCGACCGAGAGTTCCAAATGTAGAATCAGTTAAGAGGGTTAACCCACCAAGTTGTATTAGTAAAGGTTGTAGAGGGACCGTTGTCCCACAATCGAGCTAGTATGTATTTGGATTTCGGAATCATTTATATAATTGGGTGGAGGTCATTATATAAATGCTAGAACATGATAAAATGTTTTAGATATAACGATGAATGTTTAATTTTCCCACTATTTCATTGTTTTTAATGTTGTTCTATTTCATTACTGCTACTCATATGTGATGTCATTCGATTGTAGCACGAGTCTCCGCTAAACCACTATTGCTAGCGACAAAGAATATCTTTCTAATTATGAACCGTATCATAGGTTGTGGACTAGCTCCATAGGAATCGTTCTATTCCATAGAACTCCATAGGAGTTGTCCTATGCCATATAAGATTAGCATCTTAAATTCCTAACATACCTATGTATGATTTCTTGTGAAGAAATATAATTAGAAGGTAATGATTAGTCAAAATATGTTTTGATAATTCTTCTATACATATGGTTCAAAAGTCCTATTGCACAACCTAAACACTTGTCATCAAGCACTTAAGTAGTTAAGAACATGACAATGTTAAATTGGTAAATTGATTTGTTAGAAATTTTGATTGACCAAATACCACAATAGAGTCCATCCTCGTGAAGGATTAAATAGGAATTTATATGAAGAAAAGTCTTCATCAAATAGAAATTCTTGAAGTGAGTGGGAGCAATATGAAGTAAAGTTCGTATTTTAATTGTTAAGGATAGAACTAGGCTCGAAAGAGAAGGTGTTAGGCACTACAATAGAGACAAACCCCAAATGAGTAAATATCAAGGAAGTTGGTTGTGTGACTTCAACATATTCCTTCTTGAATATCTATGACATTGACATTGCATTATTACCAAATACCACATCATGAGTATTTGATACAAATTTATGAATTTCATAATATTTGGCATTATCATGTGATGACTAGCAAGATTAAATTCAGAAATTTACATGAATGGAACTAGGGTAGTTGTCATTTCATCCATGGACATATAAGTGTTATAGTGTACGCATTTTAGTTTTGTATTTAGAAATGTACCTCAATAATTGTTATGATGTACACTAACTCTAAATAAGAATATAATTCAAGTTTTTATATAAAACGCAAAGGGTTTCTCTATATGCAATTAAAACAAGCGGCGTGCCCCAACATACCACGATTAAGTTTATAGTGAGACCATACAAATCAAGTTAATTATATTCAAAATAGAAATAAAATGTCATATTTATAAGACTCAAATTGGTGATCCCAAATTATTTCTCATTTCTTGATTGAAAATCGTATTAAAACTAGTTTTGACTAGTATCCCACACCATTTGATTATGAATCTCATGAAATGTGCGAATCTTGTACTCAAAGAAAGATGTGAATAGAATAAGATATTCACCATATTTACACTTCGAAGTGTATGGTCGAATACAATTTCAATCAGAAAAGGTTATTATTTCTTCATCTCTTTTACCAACGAACTAGGTAGATAGTTGGTATCCACTTAATGAGGTAAGAAGAGAAATTATTTAACCTAGAGATTATAAAACCAAAGTATAAGTGCTTTGTTAAAATGGGGAACAATAAAGTGAAGACTTTTATCTGTATGAAAAAGAGTGTGATATCGTATCGCAAGTTCACTTTCATTATGATATGATTGAATCTTTACATTACAGTTGGAGGTAGTTTCTGTTATAAAATTGTCTAGCATTTAAATTTTTCACTAAAATAAAACATGATTAAAGAAATCATCTACTTTTCATATGAGATATGGTTAGGCATGGTACCTAAATTGTAACTTGTTTCGATAGTAAACACGTGCTCTCTCTTCCTACATGATCACGAGAACAAAGGGTTTGTGGCTCGTGATGCTGTCTATTAAGAAAAGAGGATTATTTCTTAAAGACAGAGTGGGAGAAAATGTTCAATAGCCACAAACTGAGAATAAGACGTAGAAAGATGTTCCTTCTTGGTCAAAATCAGTAATTATTTCTTCGAAATCTAATGTGGACAGGAGTCATGTTATTTTTTGAAAGTAACAAACCTTTAACTTATTAAGATGCTTTATCTAGTTTCAACTCCGCAAAAGTCCGAAATGAGCATAAACATGAAAATATTTATTTAGTTTGGTTGGTTGGTGACAAAGGGTTTTGCACGCAACAACAACGCCTCATTGAATTCAGATATAATTTGACAGTTGGATTTTAAATCATCTTGCATGAGTTTTGAAAATCGCAACTATCCTAAGGTAGGATGAAAACTTAAGAATAAATCTTAAGTAGATGTCAAAGAGTTGAATTTTATGTTTTGGTCCTGAGTCATGTGATACTTTTCTCGATTTGTCGAGTAGTTCTGTTTTTACATGGAGTTTAGTGGGAGTAATATGATGTTACTAGTCTTATATGTAAGGGACATATTGATCATTGTGAATGATGGAAGACTTAGGAGAATAATAATACATCTCTAAGGTATCCAGACCTATAAAGATAGTTCTAAGAGGATATTAGCGTTAAATGAACATTCTTATGTTAATAAGAATCTTCACAAGTTCAAAAGTATTGAACATGTAGAAATTGAATCCACATGCTTCCGCTGCGGGATTAATTCATTATGCTAAGATGTATCACCATTCTTAAATTTCTTATACTTGGAGTATGACGAAAAGTTACAAATCGAATCTTTGAGAGAAGTCTCTATATAGCCACATAGTTCATTAGTTAGCACTCAGGAAGTACTAAAGATAAGAAGCTAAGTATTTAGAATTGAGATGGATTTATGTGCAAGGAGTTACACAAAAACCATATTCTAAACACATAAGGATGGTTAGAGAACCATCTTGGCTATATTATTTAAGGAGGATATCTGCGAGAAATATCCTAGGCAGTTGAACAATGAGATATACACAACGGAAATTGAGTACACTTGCAATAATGAGATATGCAAGTAGGAAGGGATGATATTAGGATTCGGTTTTATGAATTGGAGGAACTATGGTAGTTCGTTCCAAAAACCAAAGGTCCTATCTCCACACACTGTGAGGATAGTGGGAGTTATTCAAAGGCAAGATAACCTATGTCCAGATTGGATCTAGACACGTACTCAAAGAAGTTCTCATAATACAAGATTATTCATAAGAATGGGAAATAGTATATAGTAAGGTTAGGGAAGGTGCAAAGTATTTCTAAAACTTGCTAACCAAGGTTTTTTCATAGGCTAAGCATGATAAGTTATGCAATTTCAATTGAGTTGAGATGTATAGTTATATACAATATTATGTATGGATTATAGATTATGTAGTAATTGATATGGTATCAATTTTACATATGTGATAATGCATTCATCGCTTGAGTTTTATTAAAAACTCTTTTATTACTTTGTTATATCCAAATAAGTTGTAAGGACAACGTTGAACCCTAATAAAGTGAACTGGATTAACATAGTATTGGCCCCTAATTGCTTGTATGAGGTGACGTCTCGAAGTGGCTAGAGTGTGATGCAATTGATGGCAACTTCAAGTGCCATAGAGTCACAAGAGATGACTAGTCGATCACATAGGCGGACTGTATAGGACACTCTGTCGGGCAGTGACCGCTTATAGAGTTCTAGAAATTCATAAAGCCTGGTTGTGGCGAGAGCTACTATAGTATTCTTATGAGTCGATTCTTTTGACTAGAGACTATTCGCCCAAGTTGGCACAAGTTTTTGATTGGCTTTGATTTATACTTTACGACTGTCGTAACTGAAGTCAAATGAGTATATTTTGGCTCATGATGAACTGTGGCTATACGAAGGGAATAGTGCGATAGGAATTGTCCACCCCCTTCTCACGGTTGTTAAAAATCTCAGGGCCACTCGAGGAGTAGTGAACTAAAAATGCATGGCCACGCTCGAAAGGTATCTACGGTAGATAATTCCGGTCAGACAGTTACTCTCCAGATCGAGGAGACCAATCAAGATATGATCAAATGCAAGTACGACCTGCAAGACACCTTACATTGAGTGGGAGATTGTAATAGGACAAGAGAATTGGTGACGCACACTTGTCTCGGACAAGTGGGAGATTGTTGGAGTATGTGTCCTCAACAATAGTGCGATCACATGTTTAAAATCTCAAACTAAGAATACGTAAGGGATGATTCATTTATATAGTCAACTGATCAACATTAATCGGTAACGATTGGCTTGCTATAGTTTGACGTTACTGTCGTAGGACGGTGGTGGTCAGTTGATCCCTTAAGGTCACACCTATAGGATGATGCCCTAATCAGTAAAGTTAATTAGTTGTATATTGATACAAGTTAATTAATTCCTTAAATATGAACAATTTATATTTATGAGTTGGATTTTGTATCTTATTGTAATGTGATTAAATAAGATTCAATTTAGCGGATTAATATATTAATTTACTAAATTATGTTGAGGTTTTATAAATATTTCGAGGTTGAGGTAATTAGTTATTTACATTTACAAGAGGTTGTAAATTTAACTAACTAGCTATTATGGGACCCATTATATGTTGATATAATGGTAAAATATTACTCAATAAGCTGAGTGAATATATGTTTATTAATTTGTCACATAATTGTTGTATGATCGAATTAATATTTAATTATGTAAGATAATTAAACATAAGACCTATAAGCATTTGTGGGACAAATATTATAAGACGAAAATGAACCCATATACACTCAAGTGTACCGTCCAAGATGGTAGCATGCTTGAGTTTTTGGTTTTGTCATTTTGTTGTTGGAAAGATGCTCCAACATCTTATGACATACTTTACTACCTAGCCTACTACCTACACACAAAATCATATTGTATAAGACACATAGGAGAAAACCAAAATGCTCTATGTAAGAGCATTCGGACGGTAAGAGTGATGAGAGGAGAATAATTTTTGTTCTTCTTATTTTACACTATCATTCTCTAAAAAATATACATGAAAATCCCTCTCTCATACTTATTTTCTTTTCTCTAAAACTTGAGAATTTTTGATCTAAATTGTTAAAAAATACTACTAATATTATTAATGTAATATATGAGTATTAGTAGTCATTTTTAAGGTAGACTACTAAATAAGTATCTAGCAAATAATATTTAGTAGTGATAAGGGCTAATCTTGGGTGAATTTCTTGAGGAGGGTTTCTATATTTGAGACCAAGGTTGGAGGATCTTCCATTGACATTTAAGCTCAAGAACAAGTGAAGGTAGGAGACCTTACTTGTGCCCATTTCGAACCATTTAACAATGTAAGGAACATTGTTTTCTTCTTTATTTCTTTTATTTAGTTATGCATGCAACTAGATCCACATAAATATAAATTATAAATAATTTATAAAATGATTAGATGAGTCTAATATGGGTATATGAACCTAACACAACCGTCACCTAAATAAAATAATTACGTACATTTAATTACAACCTAATCTAATTAAATTATAATATATAATTTAATATAGTTAAATTCAAATCCCGACTCAATTACCCGTTAACTACATGGTTCGAATCCCGACTCGTACTCCTCACTAAACATGGCTCAAACCGTGACTCACTCACACCCACACATACTCCCTCCTTAAGCACGACAACCACTGCCACCTACCACCACCTGCTGCTACCACCGTGGGCCAACACCACCAGCCATGGTGGTCCACGGCCAGCACCTCCAATGGCCAGCAACAACTGCATTAACAACATAGCACCACCGCACAACCCACGCATACATACACAACACACCTTTCAAATACCACCAAAACTACCACCACCATTCGCACCATTGCAACTAGCCTAGCCACGGTGCATCGTGGCCCTGCCTAGCACTCTTGACCACCACCAGATCCAAGCGCAACAACACCCACATGGCAACAACAACAACAACAACAACACACAACTTGACACCCTCCCAAAACAGCCCGCTTTCTACCACCTAACACCACCTAATTCACCACCCATGACCACCACCGTGCTCCCCTCACTACCCACAACAACCCCTATCCTTAGCCACCCTAGGTCAGGCTGCAAACGAGGGTCAAAAATCCATCTTATGACGGTCACACAAAGTAGCAACACAAGCCCTAATCTACTCGGTCAAACCCATTTTTGGGCAGTCAACGGCGGGTTAAGGGTAGTCAATGACGGGTCAAAGATGAGTCAAGGTCGAGACGGGTCTACGATATAAATTAATTAATATATAAGCTAGTTTAAGACGGTCTTACCTTACGATCTCGAGGCGGAGGGATAAAAGACGGTCTTCCATTCTCCCTTTTCTTTTCTCTCTTTCTCTCTTCTTTCTCTCTTCTAAAATCTTGGATGAGGATTGTGTTGTGATTTTGTGAGTGGATAAGGTGAGTGGATAAGGGTAGGGTGGAGTATATAAGGGTAGGAGGATAGTATATATATATATATATATATATATATATATATATATAAGGTCGAGAACCTGTGAGAACCACCCATATAATGAGAATCATGAGAACCACTTAACAACCATTGATCTAATAATACACAAAGCTGAGATTAAGTCAACCAATCCAAATCTTACGTGCCTCCCCCCCCCCCCCCCCCAAAAAACCCCGACTAATCTCATCATTCTGCCAAATTTTCTTTTTCTCTCATCTTACTTTCTCTCTCTCCGACTATTAAAGCTTTCCACCAGCACGACATGCTCTTCGACTATCAAATTCACTCTCTACAATCGATCATCACATTCTGAACGATAAATTCTTCCACAATCAACCTTTCAACGCTGCTTCAATCAATGGAGCCTTTTAATTCGAGGTAAAATTTCGATATTGATGATCTTTTTTTGTGAAATTAGTTGAATTAGTCGATTAAATTAGTTGAATTTAGGGTTTGATTATCGTATTAGATTGTTCGTGAAATTAGGGTTTGATTTATCGATTAAATTTCTGGATTGATGAATTATGCTTCTGAATTTAGAGTTTCGTCAATTAAATTGGGGAAACTGAGAAATTAGGGTTAGGGAATTTGAGAAATTACCTAAATTTGTTAAAAATGGGCTTGATTCATCGATTAAATTTTCTGGATTGATGAACTTTGGTTCTGAATTTAGGGTTTTGTCAATTAAATTAGGGAAACTGAGAAATTAGGGTTAGGGAATCTGAGAAATTACCTAAATTTGTTAAAATCGTGAAATTGGAGACTCTTTATGTGCATCTAAAACCTGTTTATGAGCATCAAATTCATGTTTTGGTGCATCAAATTACGATTTTGTGAATGAGATTGGCTTAATTCAGAAATTAGGGTTGGAGAAATTGAGAAATCACCTAAATTTATTGAAATCAGGACATTTGAGACTGTTTATGTGCATCAAATTCATGTTTATGTGAATCAAATTCCTGTTTAGGCGCATCAAATCGTGATTTTGTAAATCATATTGGCTTAATTGAGAAATTAAGGTTGAAGAAATTGAAAAATCACCTACATTTGTTAAAATCCGGGACTCAATTTCATGAATTATACTGTTGTATTATTACTTATTTAATTTGTGACGTTTCTTGTTGCATCAATAATGACAACTGCTCAATACTATTAAATACTTCTTCAAATGTAATTACAAATGAAGGACCATTATTGAACTAAATGCAGCTCAGTTTGCACTTGCACTTGAAGTTGAGATTCCCGAGGTTGTGACTTCTGAATTTATTCAAGGTATATTCAAAGTTCTCTTTTGTTTCATGACTGTCTTTGTTACAAAGGGGAAAATAAGGGAACTGTATATTAACGCCACACAAACTGTATATTAACCTCACACAAACTGTTTATTAGGAAACAAGATTTTACCTAGTTCATGCATATATGAGCTTATTTAATGCACATATAATGCTTTTATATGCATGTACAAGACACAGAATAAGATGTGGTATACCCGTGGGGTCTGTAATTGAATGTAAATGGTGGGGCAGTCTACTTGAATTATCAACATAACATATTTCTTACTTTAGTTTCATCACATATGCAGAGAAAGAGGAGGTAGAGGAGACAGAAGCTTCTTCAAGCAACACAAATCGAATATTTGAGTATCCTATTCATCTTAAGCCTAATATTGGTATGGTATTCCCTACTCTTCAGCTCGGTATTGAGTTTTATGGATCATATGCGAAAGAGTGTGGATTTGTGACTGGATTAGGATCACAAAAAGATTCAAAGGGCGTCATTACGCATAAAGAATGTTTGTGTAATAAGGCTGGGGACTGTGAAGCAAAGGGGACACAACAACGGAGGCAACGAACTAGGATAGGATATTCTGCGTTGATTAAGTTTAGGCGAATTGATAAGGGTCAATACGAAATTTATGATTTTGATGAAGGTCACAATCATATGCCACAGACACCCTTAACAATGGTGCATTTGACGCAATTGAGAGAATTGAACATTATTCACAAAAAACTGATAGCTGACAACTCGAAGCTTAACCTAGGTCCAGTTAAGTCCTTTAGGATATTGAAAGAGTATGTCAGAGGGTATAAGAATGTGGGTGTATCATTGGAAGACTTTAAAAAAAATTCAAGAGACATTAAAAAGTACTTAAGTGAAGGTGATCCTCAAATGCTTATTGAGCATTTTATGAAAGTAAAACACATGTGTCCATCGTTTTACTTTGACTTTGAGGTAGACTCCCATGGCAGATTGTCACATATTTTTTAGGCTGACCTTATTAGTATAAAAAATTATATGCTATTTGGGGACATGACATCTTTTGACACTAACTTTAGGAAAAACAAGTATAGAATGATATTTGGCCCTTTCACGGGGGTAGATCACCATAAGAGATGTGTGATCTTTGGTGCTGGGCTCATTATTAATGAAAGCAAAGAGTCATTTGCCTGGCTGTTTAATAAGTTCTGAGATGCCATGGGGGGTCGTCATCCAATTTGTCTGATAACTGATGAAGATTCAGGGATAGAAGAAGGAATGAAATTAGCTTGGAAATATAAGGTCAAACATAGGTATTATATGTGGCACATATTGAAGAAACTGCCAGAAAAAGTAGGGCCTTCAATATGTAAAGAAACCGAGTTTTTAAAGGAGATAAACTCATGTGTTTAGGGTGAATATGTGGAACCACATGAATTTGAGGAAAGTTGGACAAGAATAGTTGAATTTCATGGGTTGCCTGAGAATGGATGGCTTAAGGAAAAATATGGCATTAGGCAGATGTGGATTCTGGCATACTTTCGCGACCTATTTTTAGTAGGTTTGATGAGAACTACCTCAAGGTCTGAATCAGAAAACCACTTTTTTAGCAACTTCACTAATCCTAATCTAACCCTAGTTGAGTTTTGGATGCGATTTGAGAGTGCAATGGATGTGCAACGATGGACCCAATCTAAACTCATTGCACAATAAATATATCTTCTCCCTCGTTATCAACTCCTCTTGCTCTTGAAAAACACGCAGCAAATACTTACACGCCCAAAATCTTTTACGAGTTTCATGATGAATAAAGCTGCTTGCTTTTCGTGTGGGGTTGGGGATAAACAAAAAGATGATAACCATGCTATTGACTACATAGACATCATAGATCAAGAAAGAAACAAAACATATGTGGTTGGTTTCAAGATGGATGAAGTGAAACTGGTATGCACTTGCAAGAAGTTTGAAAGACACGGAATACTCTGTCGACATATTCTGTGTGTCCTTAAAGATCGGGGATTTAAGAGAGTTCCAAGTGAATATCTACTTAGTAGGTGGAGCAAACAAGCAACTTGCCAGCCAATCTTCAGTTCTGATGGGCAGTTACTTGCTGATTGCAGGGCAATGGATGTACATAAAAACAAAATCACTGAATTATGGTTGGAATTGTTCACTTGTGTGTCACTAGTTGAACAGAGTCCTGTTTATTGTGATGAATTGCTTGGGATTTTTCGTGAGTTCAAGGAAAGGATAAAAAATGTCCCTGATGAAAGTGGCAATAGTGGTATTGCAAAGGAAAAGGACAAGAATGCTGAAATTGGGATGCTTTTAGGAACAACCATCCCTAGCGAGATTAAGGTTTTGCCTCCAAGGCAGTGCAAAAACAAAGGCTCAGGAAAAAGGCTGATCTCACAAAGAGAACGAGCTGCAGAAGTGAACAAGAAACCTCTAAGAAAATGCAGGGCTTGTGGGGAGATGGCGAACCATGATAGTAGAAATTGTGACCGAAGGACAACCGACATTGAGTAGAGTAATTTTTTTGTAAAGAATATTTAAAGCATTATTGAATAATTCAGGACTTTTTATTTTATTTGATAGATGTTGGACTTGTTTTCTGGAGTAAGAGGAATGTAACACTTGTTTAAAGTGTGTTTTCTGGATTTTTTTACTAGTATCGTCTAATTTTCGAATTGATGAGCTAAGCAGGGGAAGACAAAGTTGTTATTCTGATTTAGAGGATATAAAACAGGAGTTTTCCTGGTACCATTATTTCATGCATATACAGCGTTATTTCATGCACGTACATAGTTATTTCATGCACCTACAACGTTATTTCATGCACATATTAGGTGAGTATTAAGAAACACGAAGGTGATTAAATGTCTTGATTTGAATCATCGTGTACGACAAGTCTGGTAAAATGAGAGTAGCCCAACATTATACCGTCATTGTTTGTTTGGACTTGTTATGACATTATCTAGTTCAATGTGCTTTAACAACGAATTGACCAACATCAACAAATAATGTATAGCTTCATGTGATAAAAAATGAGAATAACCCAATACTTAGATATGATTAATTGATGTGGGCTTATTTCAATTTAAGCCCGTCCCATCAGCATATTAGGCGAGTACTAAGAAACATGAAGGTGATTAAATGTCTTGATTTGAATCATCGTTTACGACAAGGTTGGTAAAATGAGAATAGCCCAACATTATACCGTCATTGTTTGTTTGGACTTGTTATGACATTATCTAGTTCAATGTGCTTTAACAACGAATTGACCCAACATCAACAAATAATGTATAGCTTCATGTGATAAAATATGAGAATAGCCAAACACTTAGATGTGATTAATTGACGTGGGCTTATTTCAATTTGGGCCCGTCTTATCAGCATATTAGTCTTGTAATTTTGGCTCACTTTTGAGGCCTGCGTTATGTTTATCGAGTCGTGTTAGTCATATTTAAGACGAAAATCAGTAATTTAATGTGTAATGATCAATATAGGTTATGGTTATTTCATGCATGTACATGGTTAATTGATGCACCTTCATGGCTATTTCATGCACGTAAAGCGTTTTCTAGTGCATGTATAAGACAAGTATTAAGAAACCGGAGAAATGTGATCCACCACTACATCCTTCTTTTCTACCACATCCCCAACCGTCGAAACTAATAATAAAATTCCAAAATTTAAATTAAAATGCAATATTTTAAAAGTTCACTTAATATTACTTTAAGATTTGACCTTGGACACATGACTTACATATTTCATGCATGCACACTGTTATTTCATGAACATAGAACATTTTTTAATGCATGTACGATGTTAGAGAGATTTCCGTACGACCTTTTCGTTATCCAATTTCGAAAATGGTCTCTCGTTTTTGTTGCCTCATGACATGTTTTTTCCAGAATAAGTCCTGAAACATGACTTCATGTCTTACACGACTTACATATTCCAAAATCAAATATGTAGTTTCAAGACTTGGTGTATTACATATTCAAGAATCTAACATATACTAAGAATCTAATATTCCATAGTCTACACAAACTAAGGAATTAGATCAAAAAAATGCAAGGCTCGTTGTTTTGAATGTTGGATTAGGTTCTCTGCCACTCCCTTTGCACATCACTCGACTCAAGTGTTTAGAAAATAACACCTACCAATAATCCTACAAAAAAGGGGGGGGGGGGGGGGAAATATTGTTACGTAAATGTCACTCCTAGACAGAATCTAATGAAAAGAAGATTAAAAGGAGACAAAATTAAAATTAGGCATTCAAAAGTTCTTGATATTTACCTTTCTCTTATTTTGCTCCCGTTTGATAAGTTGTGCAATCATACTCTCAGCATATTCATCCAAACCCTACATATAAATTTCATTTGACAACAAATATTGAAAGGCTTGAAATAAATATACTGAATAATGTTCACAAATGTTTGTTGAAAAATTTATACCTTGTAACAACGCTCATCTGTCCATGATGCTTGATCACACAAATTTTCTAGCAACTTCAACAAATAAACTCCACAAGCATACCCGTTGTTTTGTCGAGACACATTCACAACCACCCACTAAAAAAATTTAATCTCCAACAATGTTGTGTATCTCGGAGAGTCTCTTACGATGATCTCAAAAGCAGGCAGAAGCTATACAAAAACAAGACAGTGAGTGATTGTGATTGTGGTATAAGGGTATTTAATACACATACAAGGTTATGTCATGCATAGACAAGGTTATTTCATGCACATGAAGATTGCCAACAGTATTCTTATTCGACAATGCATTTTGGAAAGTCAAAAACCATTGAGCTGCCTTCCGTATATCATATATACAATTGAATAAACTCTCAGCTAAATGTGGCAACATAACTTTCAAAGAATAACCAATCATGATTTAAGCAACAAGGGTATTTCATGCACATAAAGATCACCAATAGTATTTGCATTCGTAAATGCATTTTTGGCATTAAAAAACTGTTGAGCAGCCTTCCGTATATCATATACTGATAGGAGCAGCTACGTCGTGGCGAGACGCCATAATAAGTCAGGGTCAGCATGTTTTTTTGCAAAAAACTAATAAATTCTCTGAAAATATGCACAGTCCAGATTGCAAAAAACTAATAAATCATACCTGATCAAGTAAATATTTACGTCTGACATGAGGGTGCCTGGGTAGGTTGAGTCGAGTATGAAGTTCATTCTTTTTCTGAAGTCAACAACACAAGCAAACAAGTGTTATCTTTCCACACAATAAGGAAAGAAAGCCTGAAATATTACAAAGTAGTCAAGTTGGATGTATTGACTTCGAATGAAAAAAAAAAGTGCATGGAAAAAAAAAGTAAGAGAATGTTTATTTACCAGTTGGGTTATGTTTAGATTGAGGGGCAAGTAGTCAAGTAGGATGTATTGACTTCGAAACCCATTTTTACCGACAATTTCCTGAATTTTGAGAACATTTGTCAAAATTCTTTGTAATTTCAAAACACAAAAATAAGCATATAGACTCAATAAGGAATATGAATACCTTTATTATTGTCGGAAAATACACAACACTTGGGTTTCCAAGTGTCGTACGAATACCAACAGCATCAATAACCATATCCATTACCCAATCCTGGCAGCAAGGTCTGTAATGCGTCTTGGGTTACTTGCAACCAGTCGATTTCTACAACGACCTTACTAATGATGCACATGTAATAAATTAGAAAACACTGAACAACATAGAGTGGACAAAAACTAAAGTTTTAAAAAAGCTGTTGTAATACCACGGTTTTCTAAGTCTTTTACTCGGCCGAATATGGCTTACTCGGCCGAGTAAGTGTGTTGTGTGTTTCTGGACAGTTTACTGCCCAGGAAAACTCGGCCGAGTATGGGAATACTCGACCGAGTAGAGGATACTCGGCCGAGTATACCCTATACTCGACCGAGTAGAGGATACTCGGCCGAGTATACTCTATACTCGACCGAGTATCCGGTCTGACGGGTATTAATTCCGCGGTTTGATTTAGAAAGGATTAGAGTTATTTGGGACACGTTTTACAGTTTCTAATCATTTCTAAAAAATCTAAGCAATACAACGTAACTCTAATCCTCTCCAAATCTCTCTCTCAAGCGCGCGGATCGTTCCTGAGTCTAGTTCATCCTTCGTTGCGTCGATTGTGTCGGTAAGCCTTTCATTTCATAAGTTCTATTGATTTATCTTTTAGGGTTTTGCCCTAATTTGTATTTGGGGGAAAGGGGTTTTTGCATATGGTAATTAGAATTATGTGATTGTTGTTAGTTTGAGAATTCGTAGAGGAACCTTTCTAGCTTGCTTGTGTATCCATTACAGTTTGGGCTAAGGTAGGGTTTCCCTACTCGGTTTACTATTTAATTGATTTAAGATTGTCTTGTGATTGTTGTACGATTGATATTATGATTGTCTGCTATTGTTGGATTGGAGTTGGGTGTTGGAGTTGTGATGGTTGATGGTGATGTTCGCGAGGTGCATCCTCGGCTGAGTGGAGTCACTTGCGGGAGTGGTTTCATGCCCTAGTTTTGCCCTCCGTGGAACTCGCCACTGGAGGGGATGTGCACATTAATGGACAGGGTTATCGCGCATTGATGAGCGGGGGCTTAGGTGGGTACGGCTGCGGTCCCCCACTGGCAGGGCTACACACTTTAGTGTGTAGTCAGTTACTTGATATGATTGGGAGTTGGAGGTGGATGATGATCAGCTGTTTATCTTATCGTACTTGTCTTATTTTGATTATGCAGTAAACTAATCCCGGTAATTGTTTTAAAAACCGTGGTGATCCATTCGGGGATGTCAGAAGTTATTGAGCAGGTATGAGATAGTTTGCGCGATGGATAGCTGGGATGGAGTCATCACGTGTCACTAGGGTCTTCCGCTATGTCTTGAACTTATATTTCTTTCAGTTGGTTTGATATTTTGGAACAGATGTATTTTACTTTACAGTTTTGGGTTTTGGATTTGTAATCAGTTAAACTTATTTAGCTAAAGTATGTTTCTTTATGGTCAATTTGATATACATTGCCTCGGGTAACCGAGATGGTGACGGTCTCTCATGCTAGGGTGGTCCTGGTAAGGCACCTTGATATGTGGGGGTGTCACAAAGTGGTATCAGAGGGACGATTTTGGAACCTGTAACTAATGAGCCCATTGATTATAGAGAGTCAAATTAAAATGAACCCGGGTAGGAGTTGTTAGGAGCTAATGCAAAGACTTGGGAGACGTTCTAAAGTCGCGAACTTGCCCTACAACTTTAAACCGGTTACTATGGGGTGTCATGGGATCGCTATGTATTTACTTATGTTTATATGAATATGTTGGATGGGTGTTATGTGGTTAAATGGAGGTGTGGTGGAAAAGATGAAGGTAATTGTTAATGATAACATGAATAGTGGTTGAGATCGCTACTAGTTTACTATTGTCTTTATGCATATGATTGGATGAATATGGTGGATGAATATATTGGATGAATAAATGGTGTGAATGCGTTGTATGAATATGATCGATGAATTGGTTTGAAAAGATGAAGTAAGTAATTGCATGAGAATATGAAATTCATGTAGAAAACATGTTTATGTGATGGAAGAGGATTTTCTACTGTTGCTATGTTAGTAAGACGTGTATAGGGGATTTATGTCGTATATTATGTTATTGTTTTGACGTAAAGTTGTAGAATAAAAGGATGTGGGTAGTACATGATTAATAAGTTGAATATTGTATACGCATGATGGGTGCTATTGTTTGGCTTTTGTAGATAGTAACATGTAGTTAGGGATACTGGGTTTATGAGTATTAAGTTATATTTGTTTACCTTGTTGTTTAAGTTGTTTGGAAGTAAAAAAAGAAAAATCTAGTAGTTATGTTGTCCGATAATAGAGAGGTTGTCTTTAAACTGTTATAACTTGAGATGATATATGATTTTGATGTGATTCTAATTGGAGGTGATAGCTTATTCTTTTGTTATTCTAACGATAGGTCATCACACGCCCAAAATGACCAAGTAACGAGTGAGATATGACTGTTTTACTAAAAATGGACGTTGCTGAGAACTGTGCCAGTACTGGACCGAGTATGCCATACTCGGCCGAGTATCTTTCATACTCGATCGAGTAACCCTTATTCGGCCGAGTATTATTTCCGTGATAATTCTGTTCAGCTTTTGGAGTCGTGAACTCGGCCGAGTAGTTTCATTACTCGACCGAGTGTCCTGTCCTCGGTCGAGTACGTCATGCACTCGACCGAGTATCTCTTTGGGCGGCTGTTTTGAGTCGAAGGCTACGTTCTTACATATGTTTTGAGTAGTAGGTTATGTGCAGATGTATGTTTTGGGTCTTAAAGCATTCTTTTATATATGTGACGATCTTGATACGTAAGTTACCAGATGCTATGATGGGAAGAGTGCTGGCTTATGGGGGATAGTGGAAAAAGGAAATGGGAGATTTATGAGCTTATCAAGGCAGGGAGCATGTTTTGTGAGGTGGTGAGTGATATAGTCGCGTGTTGAGTAATATAAAAGTAAGTGTCTATGGGCAAGGGTGAAGTAAGTGTAAAGAAACGTGAGAATGAAAGATTGAAAGGAAGGATGTGAATAATGACAACTTGAGAGGTGTAAGGATTTATGGAGGGAGATGGCTATGATTGTGTTGATTATGAATATATATGTAATGAAAGGTTGTTATAGAGGGATGGAGAAGAGGGGTATATAGGAAACTCAGATGGGGTTATGTCGCGACGTGGATTTGTAGATAGTGACTGAGTTTGGAAAATTGGATTATCAAGAGGTGAGCCTAGTGTGTAATTCTTTGGGCAATTAGCGGTATGAGGTGAATTTTTGGTTTTAGGGATACGAAAGGGAGACACAACTAATTGAAGAGTAACTGTTAGTTGTGTAGAATTGATGGTGACAAGTGTGAGTGAGTAGTAAGATGAGAGATGATCAGTGATAAGAAAGAATGAGAAGATATTAATATGAATGAATCGGATTTGAGTTGTGGAGCAACAAGAAGGTAACCGGATTACTAAAGAGTTAGGTAGAAGAAGAAATGAGATGATATTATTAATTGGTATTATTGGATGGAAGTAAGCTGAGAGAACGTTGACCAAAGTTATGGAACATAAAAGTAAGGAATCGTGGAAATATACGACAACATCACGAGTGGGTGTGAGTTAATGGTTATATAGGAGTTCAGGACGACATGTTAGCCATGAGTTTCGAGGTATTAAGGGAATAAGAAGCTGGTAGAGTGTTTGCACGATATGAGATTTTGGTGGAGAGTTAGGTGACGATGCAATAAAGGATAGAATTGGAAATAATGTTGACGTAAATTTTGTTGATGGATTTGATGTTCGTTATTTGGGATGATAACCAAGAGAGGAAAAGGATTGTTATATTAAGAAGTGATAGTAAGGGAGTAGTTGCATGAAAGATGGTGGTGTCGTAGTGTTGTCACTAGTGGTTAAGGGTGATGTTAAATAGGGAAGATAGCCATTCTAAAGAGGTTGATTTTCGTAGAGGCCCGGTTGATATGTATGGTCGGGAGGGGGTATAAAATGTGATTATAGGAGGCGGGTGCTAGTAGTTGAGTATTAATGGTATGGTTACATTGTCGGGAAGTGGTTGTTATGCAAATGAGAGAATGTAATAGTAGGGGCATAGGAGTTCAGCACGGGTGAGAGGTAACCTTTATCAGGTGGTAACTTACGTGATCAGGATTGGCTAGTTAGATTCGATTATGGGTCCATGATGTGTGAGGTTCTGACCTCACGAGTAATGGTATGGTGTGATATGAGTCGTTATATAAGTGTTTCGCGTCATATTTTATACTTGTATGTGTATGTATGATTTCGGTAAGTGACAGTGTGAGGTTCCGGCCTCACGAGTAATAGTATGGATGATATTCATAAGGTTATTATTTGTTATTCCATGTAATATGTTGCGTTGTGATCTAGTAAAGTGGTCTTTAATGAAGTCTTCCGATCAAATAAGTTGTACTGAGTCCGTGTCTATGGATTGTATAAGTTGCGATGACTATCGATGTGGTTGTTGTGCCTTGGGTGGCAATCTGGGCACGGTACTTTGTGTTGTGATACGAGTATTTTCGCGTTGCGGTGCGGCTGTTTATGGCGGTGTTGCGATGCCGTCATCGGTTGTGGTGGAGTAGGCGGGATACTTATGAGATGAGTTTTCGAAAATGTATACCAGTTATATAGATTGTTATTTTGTTTATTGCGGTTTCCTATGAGTTTCGGTCTGCACATAAGGACTCTTGTTTTGTTTATTGATATTTCTTACCTGTTTCGGCTTGGGAGTGAGGGTAGAGTATGATATGGAAGAGAATTGCGCATGTGGTCATTGTAATCATGGTATAGTGATATCCTGTTGATGGGACACAGTTGTGAAGAGTTGTTAGAATACTTTCGATCTTGTTTTGGACAAGGCATTGGTTGAAATAATTGTGACAAAAGTTTTGTGGAATGGGTGTGCGCTGAGCCAGAAGCGGCAAGTGGTTCGTAATCTTTATTGGGACATTGAGTATAGGGTTTTGGAACTTAGTATCATGTTAAGTTATGGGTGAGTTTTGTGGTAATAAAAGATATGAACTTGAGAAGCTAATGTGAGTGTGTGTAACAGTGTGGATCGTGAGTTAAGAGGTATGAGGACTGTTAGAGAAAGAGAGCCCTAGATATAGGAATGCTTATAGGTGTTGAGGTTATGCTGGGTTATTGTTGACATGTGGTGCTAATAAGGATTATGGGAGGTATAGCAAAGGATCTAGCATTAGTGAGTTACGAGGTCGTACCATTTATTTTAAAAGGAGTAGGATGCGACAAGAGAGTTTTGATACGTGCCTAATGTATAGTCTTTTTAGCCTACTTCAGCACGTATTTCTATGCATTTCTATACTGTTTATATGGTATTTTGCCCCGAATTGGCTACTTTGGTGTATTTTGTCCTTTTTGTAGGGATGATCGCGAAAGTAGTGGAACCACACTCCTTTTTGTCCTTTTTGCATGCATTTAGAGGAGACGGGATTGTCCCAGAGTGAGACACTGTACTTTGAAGCGTCATGACACGTATTGCGAGGCACTTGGGTGAAGACGTGAGCTGAAATGAAGACATAGTCACTCGATCGAGTTGTTTCTCAGTCGATCGAGTGGTTTCTACACCCCCTGATGGTCGATCGAGCTGTTCTTCAGTCGATCGAGTAAGCTGCACAAGACCAAGTCCTCGATCGAGTAACCCATTGGTCGATCGAGTGACTTTTGCTGAGAATTTGGTCGATCGAGTGGTTTAATCCACTCGATCGAGTGGTCTTTATGAGCATGGGCTTTTAATTAGTCCGTGTATTATTTTGTTCCGCAAAACTTTAGTACTTTTCTATTTAAACCTAAGTTAATTAGGTTAATAGCTATCTTATCTTTTAATCGATCAAACTCTTTTACTGAAATCTTAGTACGTAGCTTTTCTTTCCTTCACTGTTACTTTTCCTTGGGATTATTATTACTCGGATTCAGTTGTTCTTTACGCCGGATTCGCACTGATTGTAATCCTTTCTCTCCCTTTATTAATAATAATCAATTGTTGCTTTAATTTCTCATTGTGTTCTTATTTTCCCTTTGCCCTAATTTTCATTATTGCGATTCATTGTTTATTCATTATGTTTTCTGCTGGAAATTTGTCTGCTGTTAGTTTAATTACCGATATGAGTAGCTAAACTCCCTTCATGTTGGGATTAGGGAATCTGCGGTAGAAAGATGACGATTTAGTAGATGAATTAGACGAATTAGCTACGAGACTCTGTCACTATAGCAATTTAACTGTAATTCCCGACCTAGTTGAGTGCACGCTTCTATGTCACCCATTAATCTGGCTAAAATTAATCCTGGATCGAAAGATTGGACTAAATAGGCCTGCTATAAACAGTAGACTACCCTAATGAGGACGAAAGTTAAGTTAGTGGTATTTTAGGATAGAAAGTGGACCGAAAGGACCTTTTAACATCCGTCTCACATTAGTTCGTCTGAGTCATTTACAGCTGAGTTATTGGACTACCGTAGTGAACCGAAATCCCGACATGTCCCTCTCTTCTTGATAGTTTAATCATATTTTATTGCTTTATTTACTCTTTGCCTTATTTCTCTTCCCTTCAGACTTCGTAGTTTAAAACCAATTTCAAACAAACCCCCAATTGTTACCATAGGATTAGAAATAGACAGCTATAGTTACGTTACCTCCCTGTGGATTCGATACTCGATTTGCCTCCGCTACATTTTAGTTGAGACCGTTAGGTTTTATCTTTGATAGGGTTGCGATAGCCGTGTCAAATTTTGGCGCCGTTCTTGCAGGGAGGCAATTGTTCAAATTATTAGTTGCTTTATTTTTAGTCCTTTTTAGTCTAAGGGACACCCGTTCCTTGGACTATTCTTATTTTCTGTTGTAGTTTCTTCTTATGCGCAGGTCGCAAGGTGGTCCACTACTACCATTCGATCCTGAGATTGAAAGATCTCTGCACGTAAAGAGGAGATTGTTTCAAGATCAACAGTTAGAGGAAGAATCTAGTTCTCGTTCCAACTTTTACGAGAACGAACTGTTCGAGGACAACCCACCATCTTCTCCAGTTTCTAATTCATCAGTTGAAACCGTTATTTTTCCAGACTTTCCCGAAATGGCCGAAGAAGCGACCATTGGCAGTCATTCTGAACCCACAGCTGAGGATCTTTACAAAGGGTTCGAGCTACCAGGGGAAGCTCGGAAATTCGAGCCGAAACCTTTCTACCTTAATATGGTTGAGAAGAATCAGTTCGGTGGGGCTGCAAACGAGGATGCAGCGAAGCACATGGAGACTTTTATTGATTACTGCTTCTCCATACCCCCACCTGCTGGCGTGACACAGCGTGATCGGATAAAAGAAACCTTGTTCATCTTCTCACTCCGCGATCTTTGCGAGGGAGTGGTATAGGGATTTGGACCGAGCTGCTCACGGCATAACTGATTGGAATTCATTGGCTTTAGCGTTCTATAAGAAGTACTTTTCTGCATCGAGGACTATTGCCATTAGAGCTCAGATAACGAGCTTCAAACAAGGGCCTGACGAGAACTTTCACGAGGCATGGACTCGATTTAAGAAGCTAGTGCTAACCATACCGCACCATGGTTTCGAAAAGTGGAATCTATGCAATCATTTCTATAATGGATTGTATGACGATCAGAGAGCCATTTTGGATGCTGCAGCCAATGGCCGATTTGCTGAAAACTTGGGAGCAACCAAGGGGTGGAAGATCATAGATGATTTGGCCATCCATAAGGCTGAATATGGGAACTCGAGAGGAAATCAAAGAAGAGCTGCTGAGTCTTCTTCTGTCGCTGCACTTGAAGCCCTCACTGCAAGGTTTGACAAGTATGAGCTAGGAGGAGCTTCCAAGGGGGGCATGTACCAGGTTAATGCTGTGACAGACGGTCCTTTCGTCTGTAGAAGATGTGGGGGAGAGGGACATGTTTCAGATCATTGTCCCAATTCCTATGAGTCATGCGCTGCCTTTCAACATTACAGGCAGAACAACAGTTACTACGAGCCGAATGTCCACCCCAATTTGAGGTGGAGCAATCAGAACGTGCTCAACCCCACTGCTCCTCCAACCCAGCAACCGTACATTCCTCCACACAAGAATCAACAGGGCTATCAGAAGCCTCCTTCTTTCAACCCTCCTAATCAAGGTACATCATCTCCAAGTGGGGTGAGTGAAATGAGCGAGTTAAAGTCTATGATGCAGTCCATTTCAAAGCAATTACAACAAAAGGACGCGTCATTCAAGGCACTTGAGACTCAAGTTGCCCAACTTGCTGCAAATCAATCCTCGAGAAAGCCGGGTCAATTACCGACTTAAAATGAGAAGAATCCAAACGAGACGGTAAACCTGATAGAATTGAGAAGCGGTCTTTCTTATGAGGGACCAAGTGAAGAAATCGGACCCTAGGGAAGCCATTACGATGGTGAACTGTGTTCGTTAAGAGAAAAGGGTCACACGACAAAAGAACTACTCGATCGACTAAAATCTGGTGTTCGATCGAGTAGAACTGAAGAAGAAGACCCTCGATCGAGTGATTTTTCCACTCGATCGAGTGAACAGGAGGAGGAAGTTGGTCGATCGAGTGGAAATGTTACTCGATCGACTAACATTTAAGAAGAAACTCCTCGATCGATTGAAGAAGCTGTTCGATCGAGTAGTATTGATGACGGGAAGCTTATTCGAGAGCCTGCTAGTGCTCGTTTAAGCGAGAAATCACCGGAAAGACCTCGTTCGAGAGGTAAGAAGCGCCCAAAGGATACTGAACTTGCTCCGGAGGACACTTTGGAAGCGAGAAATAAGGGACTCGAGATACCAATCACAGTTCCCTTCCCGAGGCGGCTGCAGAATACCAAAGTTAATCAACAGTTTGGCAAATTTGTCTAACTTTTGAAGAGGTTGGAAGTCTCCGTACCGTTCACTGAATTGCTGACTAAGGTACCCTCTTATTTAAAGTTTATGAAAGAAATTTTAACACGTAAGAGGACTATTAATGACAGTGAGACCGTAGCTTTGACTGAGGTGGGGTCAGCCCTATTTCAAAATAAGTTACCCCCTAAGCAATCAGACCCGGGTAGTTTTTCGATTCCGTGTCATATCGGTATGCAGTTGATTGATAATGCGCTATGCGATTTAGGCGCTAGCGTAAGTGTCTTACCTTTGTCTCTGGCTAAGAGACTTGGTTTGACAAAACCGAGTTGCACCAACATAATCGTCCGGATGGCCGACCGTAGTCTATCACGGCCATTAGGTATAGTAGAAGACGTACTGCTTCGGATCGGGAAGTTCTTTATTCCCGTTGATTTTGTCGTCTTAGACATCCCCGAAGATGCACACACCCCTATCATTTTAGGGAGACCATTTTTGTCCACCGCCCGTGCGCTTATAGACGCGGGGGAAGACTTTCACCTTTCGGGTAGGGGATGAGGAGCCGATTTTTCATCGCCTAAGTTCCGGAGAGCCCCCATGCAAGCTCAGCCTTGCAATGCTCTCTCTTCTATTGTTCCTAATATTGACACTCCAGATGAAAATTTGGAGAATATTGTCATTATTGTTAACTCTCCGCCTCAAATTGAGAGCAAGAAGGAGGAAAGTTCGTCTGCTTTTCCTTGCCGTGTACGATGAAAGCAATAAAGGAGTTGTCAAAGGGCGTTGTGCAAAATCGTTTGTCAATCAAACTGGAAGTAAGGATGCCAAGGAAGATGACAGAGGAGCAAGGACGAAGAAAGTTCGAACTTACATAGATTGGAACTACATTCCTCCTACAAGTTGCAAATAGTGATTCAAGCTCATGGAAATCAAGAGGTCGGTCGATTCTTTGAGGTGACATCCTCCAGTCAAAAGCCCACGAAGGGGCTACTGAAATTTGATGAGAATTAAACGGGGAAATGCCCCGTGTAACACATTGTAATCGATTGTTGTTTGAATTTCTTTGAATTTGTTTTATTGCGTTTAATTAGGACAATTAGTTTAGACAATTTTTAGCATAGGCGTAAGACTATAAACTGTGTTTTTATTTGGTATTTTGGGAAACTCTTGGATATGTTTTTATGCAGGTTTGGGGAAGTTTCACGCAATTCAAGGAAGAAAAGACGAAAATTCAAGAGCCTACGAGAGGAAAGCCTTCGATCGTGTACTTTCTGTACTCGATCGAGTGGAAAAAGGGTCGATCGAGTAGTCCATTTACTCGATCGAGAAAGGCCAAAAGAGGAACTGGTCGATCGAGTGCATTGTACTCGATCGAGCAACAGGGACATCAAAAGCCCTCGATCGAGTGATTTAAAACCACTAGATCGAGTGGTATGAACAGGACACGGGAGTTTTCTAAACTTAAACTCTTTATTTCCTTTTCTAATTCATTTCTATCCCTAATTCCGTCTAACCCCCCTCCCTAATTGTGATTTCCATTCCCCCAAATCCCCATTTTCTTGCCCAAATCACCAAATCCGCCACCTACAATTCCTTCCTTGCATAATAATCTTCAAAAGCCCCTTGTTTCCCCCCCCCCCCCCTTTTGTGCTCGTTTTCTCGGTATTTAAGGGGATTTAGGGTTTGCGGTTTTAAGCTTGTTAAATCGCCATTGTTGCTTGTTTATTGGAAGTTTAATTGCAATTGTAGGATCATTCTCACCAAGTAAGCATTCCTTTTACCTTTTTTGCATCTTAATTTCAATTACTTTGATTATTATGAGGTAAAAATCGAATTAGGGTTTGAATATCCATATTTAGTCGAATTTTTTCGACTTAATTGTGTTTGTGTGCCCTTGTTTAGCTTGCTTGATGATCATATCTCAATTCCTCACTGTTTTCACATGTTTAGTTCGAAATTTGCGCGAGTTCCCGCGATTAGGGCTTCTAAGTCGAATTTTTCGACCGTCGACGGCTATATGCTTTCTTGCTTGTTTAACTTCGCTTCTTGCATACTTGTTGCTCAGTAGTTAACGCTTTTTCCGTCTCCTATCGCCTTTACATGCTGTAAATCATTGGGAATCATGCTCGTGAGTCGAAATTTTTCGACGCTAGGGACTTACATGCTATCATGCGATTTTTCATGCTTTTTTTAGTCTCCGTTAGCAGTCATTACATTGTCATTTTATCATCACTCACATACTGTACTTCGAACTTATTGAGGATTGTTGGATTTTATCTGCTGAGAGTCGATTTTCTTTCGACTGATAGGGCCTTTATGTGCTGTCACATGTTGGTTAACGTGTTGTTTTAACCACGGTTAGCAGCCGTTTTTCTTATCATGCCCTTAACCATATTGCAGGATGGATACTAGTTCTTTGCCTTCTACTAGTACCGCTTCCAGTCCATCCTCGAGCGAGTCAGTGGCCCCTGCTGTTGCCACTAGCTCTGCCTTAGTCACCACGGCGCCTTCAATTTGTTGTTTCTACACCGCCAGGCCCTTCTCTATCTTTGGGTCGAGGAGCCACGCCTCGATTCCCGCAACCCGGTATGCTTGCCAAAATAGCCGATTAGCCCTTACTTCCACCCTTCGAGGTCTGTTGTTACGGAGAGGCCGCTCTCACCCCTTTACCAGGGATGCCCACGGATGCGTTTTGCTTCCGCGGATCACCGGACTCGGTTATCCGCTTTGCTTCGTTGCCCTCTCTCCTCTACCCGTTTCCTTGCACGGACCGACCTAGAGACCTTAGGGATTTATGAGGAGGTTTGTAGTTTGTTGAACGGACGGGTATGTCGGGTCGATTACCATGCGGAAGCTGCTATTCGTATCCCTACATACGAGTTTTTCGATTCCTACTCTTTTGACACCGACTCTTACGATGCCAACCACTCTAGTCCTTGCATTCACTTCCGACTTCGCAATGAGTCGCACCATTGGACTTTGGCCAGGTTTGGGGAGGTTCTTGGCCTCGTTAGTGACGGCCCCACCGACCCACCTCGGGATCTCCTTCACCACTGGGGCGCGCTTTCTCACACTCCCTTCCCCGCACGGAAGGGAGCCCACGTACACTTACCTACCCCCGTTACTTCTTGCGATCGATAGGAGAGACCATCTTTGGGCGACTGAGCCCAATAACGTGACCAACACCGAGCTAGCGATCCTCGCGGGTACCTTAACATTGACTACGGTACCCGTTTGTTCTAAACATTGCCTATTTAGTAGCTCGGATTGGAACGGGATTGGGACAAGGGTCAAGACCGCCGTTGTGTCCGCGGCGGGCTAGTGACTAGGATTGCCCGCCACCTTTACCCCACCGAGCCTGGACTTAATGCGCCTCAAAAGCAGGCTTACCTTGATTTGGCTGCCATGGCTGACTTCGCCTGGTTCCCAAAGACGAAGGGCGCGAGGACGTGGAAGATTTGTGGTTCCACGTCTGTTACCTTGCCGTGGCCTACCCTTCCTCCACTTTTACCGCTCCCGACTGCTGCTGAGGGAGCGAGGCCACCTCCACCCACTTACCACCTTACCTTCACCCCTCCTTCTTCTTCTAGGAAGAGGAAGCGGGAGGCCGGATATTCATCTACTCCTCAGGTTCAGACTCCGGCTCAGACTCAGACTGGACCCACACAGACTCCCACGCCTGCACCTCCATTTACCCCTCCTCCTTCTGGTTCGGCCTTGCCGGCCAATTTTGTTTGCCCTCCTGTTTTAGGGGCGCCCGAGGTCATGGACCAAGGGCATCGTGATGCCCTGCTTCTGGATATGTGAAGGTACCTTACTGAGATGAGACGGGATATGGCATTGGCTGTATTCCCGCTCTACGAGTTCCATATCCGAGCACGACGACCGATTCCAGAGGGGTGGCCGCATCCCTCCTTCTACCGATACCCAGAGGGTGGGTACCCTCCACTCCCCTCTGACTCAGAGGACGAGGCGGAGGAGACACCGGTAGCACGAGAGGTGCGGTTGCGGGCTGAGCAGGCGGCACAGCGAGCTGCCAGAGAGGAGGCGAGCGACCCCCCGTTTACACCAGGTCCGGAGGATGTGGCTGGAGTTGACGATTAGAGTTTCCCCTAGTTTGTTGCTGGTTTGGGAAAACCGTTTTGTTAGGTCGGAGTACCATGGAGGCGGCGACGACGACGAGTAGCTACTGGTCTACTCACTTCCCCAGTTTTCTGGCTGGTTTGGGGAAGTTCGTGTTTTGTATGTTCTCTTACTCTTTTTATTTCGTCTCCTTTATTTTTATTTAGTTGGTTGTATATTCCCGTTCCCCATTTTTCTGCTGGTGTATGCTTGAGGACAACGAGGGCGTTGTCCGTTTTGGTTTGGGGAGGGTATTGCATCCTTTTGAGTCTGCATCTGCATTTGTTTTGCATTCACGTTTAATTTTTCAGCTTGCATTGTTGTTTATTTTCAATAAAAAAATCAAAAACCCAAAAAAAAAATTAATTAGAAAAATTTCAAAAATTCAAAAACATTTCACGTTTACTTTTGCATATAGGTTGAGTCGGAACGGTAGATTCCCGTGATGAAATTGCACTATAACTTGTCATTTTACTTGAACCTTGCACTTTTATTGATAGTTTTTAGCCTTGTCATACGCATAATCTATGAATTTCTGTTCAAATATAAGCTGATTGTTTATACTTGACCTATAAACTGGCAAACTACTTAAAAATTCTGAGTTCTAGAGCCATAACTGGTGACATTCATGACCAGTTCATTAGGAATTTTGAGAATAGTACTCCTTGCATAGCATGTTCATCTCATTTGCACATTTATGACATTCAATTTCTCGTAAAATGCACATATTCGGGTTTGTGGTCGGTGTCACATGCAGGGAGGGTCTTGCAATTTCCCCTTTCTTTATATCTTTCACCCATTTAGCTCTACATTAGCCAAAACTTGCCTTTTTGACCCATTAGCTACATTCCAAACTAAGCCTGCCTAGTCAAGCTAGTCAGTATGTTCTTTTGTGGTATGTTTTCCATTGCAGTTTGGTCCGTAATTCTTGTTTGGAGTTGGTGTTTTTATTAAGGAAGGAGGAAAGAAAAAAAAAATATTGAAAAGAAAGAAAACATGAAAGAAAAAAAAAAAAAAAAGGAGCTGGAACGAAAAAAAAAAGAAAGAAAGAAAAATTGTGAAAATAGTTGTGCCCTTTTGTCAGAGTTGAGAAGATGTTTGAAGACGTACAATCGACAAGGGTTGTTGTTTCAGTGAGTTATTTCAGACGGTGTCTTTAAAAGGGAAGTTTGTGACCGTCTGACTCCTCCGTTCTATCCCATATTTTTTGAGGAGATTGTGCTTTGAGTCTAGTGAGTTTTGTGCCAAGTAAAGGGCACTTGTACTTAGTTTTCAGTCAGTTGAGATTCGGATGGTTACATTATGGTCATGTTAGGAACTAGCTTGACGCTTTTACCTCTACTTTTCCATAACTTATTTTGCCTTTTTCTCACCTGAACCTCACTATTCCCATATTATTTGCAAACTCTCGGCTGTGACGGACATTATCGGTTGGAATTTGTGCATTAGTACTTGAATTGTCTTTCATTTTTGTTGCATGCATGTTATGTAGGTCGCAGTTAGGTGAGTGACTATCTTTTCTTCTCTCTTTTACATACTACATTTGCCCTTTGCTTCATGAGAGAAGAGTGACCACGTGAGAGTCCAGTTTTGTTGATCTTGCAAGGTCGAAAGGTCAGCTTTATTTCGAATGACTTATAATTCGTTTTGCGTCGTCCGCTTGGCTTTAACTGTTGATTTTTGTTGCATTAAATTGGTTCGAGTAGACAAGTTAAGCTAGCTCTGAGTTATCATTTCCGTTCCATTAGTTTAGTTTTGAGTTTACTCGAGGGCGAGTAAAGGTTTGGTTTGGGGAGATTTGATACGTGCCTAATGTATAGTCTTTTTAGCCTACTTCAGCACGTATTTCTATGCATTTCTATACTGTTTATATGGTATTTTGCCCCGAATTGGCTACTTTGGTGTATTTTGTCCTTCTTGTAGGGATGATCGCGAAAGTAGTGGAACCACACTCCTTTTTGTCCTTTTTGCATGCATTTAGAGGAGACGGGATTGTCCCAGAGTGAGACACTGTACTTGGAAGCGTCATGGCACGCATTGCGAGGCACTTGGGTGAAGACGTGAGCTGAAATGAAGACATAGTCACTCGATCGAGCTGTTTCTCAGTCGATCGAGTGGTTTCTACACCCCGATGGTCGATCGAGCATTCTCGCGATCGAGTAAGCTGCACAAGACCAAGTCCTCGATCGAGTAACCCATTGGTCGATCGAGTGACTTTTGCTGAGAATTTGGTCGATCGAGTGGTTTAATCCACTCGATCAAGTGGTCTTTATGAGCATGGGCTTTTAATTAGTCCGTGTATTATTTTGTTCCGCAAAACTTTAGTACTTTTCTATTTAAACCTAAGTTAATTAGGTTAATAGCTATCTTATCTTTTAATCGATCAAACTCTTTTACTGAAATCTTAGTACGTAGCTTTTCTTTCCTTCACTGTTACTTTTCCTTAGGATTATTATTACTCGGATTCAGTTGTTCTTTACGCCGGATTCGCACTAATTGTAATCCTTTCTCTCCCTTTATTAATAATAATCAATTGTTGCTTTAATTTCTCATTGTGTTCTTATTTTCCCTTTGCCCTAATTTTCATTATTGCGATTCATTGTTTATTCATTATGTTTTCTGCTGGAAATTTGTCTGCTCTTAGTTTAATTACCGATATGAGTAGCTAAACTCCCTTCATGTTGGGATTAGGGAATCTGCGGTAGAAAGATGACGATTTAGTAGATGAATTAGACGAATTAGCTACGAGACTCTGTCACTATAGCAATTTAACTGTAATTCCTGACCTAGTTGAGTGCACGCTTCTATGTCACCCATTAATCTGGCTAAAATTAATCCTAGATCGAAAGATTGGACTAAATAGGCCTGCTATAAACAGTAGACTACCCTAATGAGGACGAAAGTTAAGTTAGTGGTATTTTAGGATAGAAAGTGGACCGAAAGGACCTTTTAACATCCGTCTCACATTAGTTCGTCTGAGTCATTTACAGCTGAGTTATTGGACTACTGTAGTGAACCGAAATCCCGACATGTCCCTCTCTTCTTGATAGTTTAATCATATTTTATTGCTTTATTTACTCTTTGCCTTATTTCTCTTCCCTTCAGACATCGTAGTTTAAAACCAATTTCAAACAAACCCCCAATTGTTACCATAGGATTAGAAATAGACAGCTATAGTTACGTTACCTCCCTGTGGATTCGATACTCGACTGCCTCTGCTACATTTTAGTTGAGACCGTTAGGTTTTATCTTTGATAGGGTTGCGATAGCCGTGTCAAGTGTGATGGTCATACAGGTTACAATTGGAGGTTTGAGTGTTGGTGTAGAATAAGGATGGATTTGTGTAATGGTCGATTTTACTACAAGTAATGGCAGTACTTGTAGTAGTATGATGTTTATGAGTGTGCGTAAACTTCGAGGACGAAGTTCATTTTAAAGGTGGTAGAATGTAATATTCCGTTTTGGTGGTCGATCTTGTTTGGTGGATTGTCTAGGTATTGAGTTGGCTAGTGAGCGTTATGGGAGTAAGACAGAGTTGGCAACACTTATGTTGTTGCTATTCGATAGTTTTATGGAGTTAGTATCGAGAGGCTATGCTGTAGTGAGACGATATCGTGAGCCGTGTTGTGGAAGTATACATGGTTGGTGGAGTTAGTGTTGGGTGTTCATATTTTATAGGTTGGGTTTGAACTTCGGGAACGAAGTTCATTTTTAAGGAGGGAAGACTGTAATACCACGGTTTTCTAAGTCTGTTACTCGGCCGAATATGGCTTACTCGGCCGAGTAAATGTGTTGTGTGTTTCTGGACAGTTTACTGCCCAGGAATACTCGGCCGAGTATGGGAATTTTCGACCGAGTATGGGAATACTCGACCGAGTATGGGAATACTCGACCGAGTAGAAGATGCTCGGCCGAGTATACTCTATACTCGACCGAGTATCCGGTCTGACGGGTGTTAATTCCGCGGTTTGATTTAGAAAGCATTAGAGTTATTTAAGAAGCGTTTTATAGATTCTAATCATTTTACAAAACCTAAGCAATACAACGTAACTCTAATCCTCTCCAAATATCTCTCTCTCAAGTGCGCGGATCGTTCGTGAGTCTAGTTCATCCTTCGTTGCGTCGATTGTGTCGGTAAGCCTTTGATTTTATAAGTTTTATTGATTTATCCTTTAGGGTTTTGCCCTAATTTGTGATTTGGGGGAAAACGGTTTTTGCATATGGTAATTGGAATTATGTGATTGTTGTTAGGTGGAGAATTCGTAGAGTAGCCTTTCTAGCTTTGCTTGTGTATCTCATTTTAGTTTGTGCTAAGGTAGGGTTTCCCTACTCGGTTTACTGTTTAATTGATTTAAGACTGTATTGTGATTGTTGTACGATTGATATTGTGATTGTCTGCTATTGTTGGATTGGAGTTGGGTGTTGGAGTTGTGATGGTTGATGGTTATGTTCGCGAGGTGCGTCCTCGGCTGAGTGGAGTCACTTGCGGGAGTGGCTTCATGCCCTAGTTTTACCCTCTGTGGAACCCGCCACAGGAGGGGATGTGCACATTAATGGACAGGGTTATCGCTCGTTGATGAGCGGGGGCTTTGGTGGGTACGGCTGCGGTCCCCCACTGGCAGGGCTACACACTTTAGTGTGTATTCAGTTACTTGATGTGATTGGGAGTTAGAGGTGGATGATGATCAGCTGTTTATCTTATCGTACTTGTCTTATTTTGATTATGCAGTAAACTAACCCCGGTAATTGTTTTAAAAACTGTGGTGATCCATTCGAGGATAGTGAGCAGTTATTGAGCAGGTATGAGATGGTTTGCGCGAGGGATAGCTGGGATGGAGTCATAACGTGTCACTAGAGTCTTGTGATGTGTTTTGAACTTATATTTCTTTCAGTTGGTTTTATATTTTGGAACATATGTATTTCACTTTACAGTTTTGTATTTTGGATATGTAATCACTTAAACTTATTTAGCTTAAGTATGTTTCTTTATGGTCAATTTGATATACATTGCCTCGGGTAACCGAGATAGTGACGGTCTCTCATACTCGACCGAGTATCTGGTCCGATGGGTGTTAATTCCGCGGTTTGATTTAGAAAGGATTAGAGTTATTTATGATGCGTTTTACAGTTTCTAATCATTTTTACAAGACCTAAGCAATACAACGTAACTCTAATCTTCTCCAAATCTCTCTCTCAAGTGCGAGGATTGTTCGTGAGTCTAGTTCATCCTTTGTTGCATCGATTGTGTCGGTAAGCCTTTGATTTCATAAGTTCTATTGATTTATCTTTTAGGGTTTTGCCCTAATTTGTGATTTGGGGGAAATGGGTTTTTGCATATGGTAATTGGAATTATGTGATTGTTATTAGGTCGAGAATTTGTAGACGACCTTTATAGCTTGCTTGTGTATCTCATTGCAGTTTGTGCTAAGTTAGGGTTTCCCTACTCGGTTTACTGTTTAATTGATTTAAGATTGTATTGTGATTGTTGTACGATTGATATTGTGATTGTCTGCTATTGTTGGATTGGAGTTGGGTGTTGGAGTTGTGATGGTTGATGGTGATGTTCGCGAGGTGCGTCCTAGGCTGAGTGGAGTCACTTGCAGGAGTGGCTTCACGCCCTAGTTTTGCCCTCTGTGGAACCCGCCACAGGAGGGGATATACATATTAATGGATTGGGTTATCGCTCATTGATGAGCGGGGGCTTAGGTGGGTACGGCTGCGGTCCCCCACTGGCAGGGCTACACACTTTAGTGTGTAGTCAGTTACTAGATGTGATTGGGAGTTGGAGGTGGATGATTATCAGCTTTTTATCTTATCGTACTTGTCTTATTTTGATTATGTAGTAAACTGACCCCGGTAATTGTTTTAAAAAATATGGTGATCCATTCGAGGATGGTGATCAGTTATCAGGTATGAGATGGTTTGTACGAGGGATAGCTAGGATGGAGTCATCACGTGTCACTAGAGTCTTCCGCTGTGTCTTGAACTTATATTTCTTTCAGTTGGTTTGATATTTAAAACAGACGTATTTCACTTTACAGTTTTGGGTTTTGGATATGTAATCACTTAAACTTATTTAGCTAAAGTATGTTTCTTTATGGTCAATTTGATATACATTGCCTTGGGTAACCGAGATGGTGACGGTCTCTCATGCTAGGGTGGTCCTGGTAAGGCACCTTGGTATGTGGGGGTGTCACAACTGTATGGTCAGTTAGAACTTACTCCTTATGTGCCCGAGTTTTCCGAATATAATTGATCAAGTGTGCATCTGTATATCCATCTTGTGGCACTTGATTCTTGGGAAAAGGGGAAAATAAAAGCTCCTTGATTAACGGGGAAAAAAGGAAAAAGGAAAAACGGAAAACAAAGTTACTTAAGATTTCGCACTACCGAATCTGACCGCCATTTTTATAAGCCTTTGCTGTAGCCATCACTTGAACTTTGTAAGAGTTGTTTTGCCAAGTTAAAATTTTATTGCAAACCCTCACAATGTAACGTTTAACATCAACTCTCTAAACAATAACAAGAACAGAAATCAACATCAGTGCCTTCATATTAAATGCGCATACAATGCTATTTCATGAAACTACAACGCTAATTGATGCATCTTTATGGCTACTACTGTCATAAGACTTAGTTAGAAACACTAGATAAATAGGTGAATTTAAATACATACTTACTTCCTTTAAACCCACCTTTGAACCAAAGCGTGCCTTAACCCCGTTGTACATCTCCATATAACGCATGAGGTAGATTCCAGTATGACGCTCCACATCTATGTCAGAGTGCGGAAGATACAACTTAGGCACCAAAGACCATGCAGATGCCAGCTTTGGAATCTTACTTGAAAGCGTAAGCAACAAGGTCTTCTGATAAAGGAAAAACAATGACAAGTAAATAATCTCTCACAAAAATTAGACGAAAATCAGCCACTTTATTGCCAAAAGATCTGAAGACATACCACAGATTTAACATGGCGAGAATAGTCAGTTGACGAAGGCATCAAGTGCATCACTTCTAACAAGTTCTTCGCAACATAGTTACAGAAAAGGCGACAAGGGGATTTACGATCTCTGAGTTTGTTTCGCTCATTCAAATAATCACACCATAGAGAAATAACATCTGTATGAACTCGACCACCAAGAAGCAAACTCTTCATATGACTTCGTGTGAGAGTCGTGCCCACATGGCTAAACAAAATCTCCCTATACAGTTATGAAAACATGAAGCCTTAGTGTTAGATATAGAAAATATAATACATATATGCTGAATAAGATAAGATAAAAAATTATAGGAGAGTGACACGTACTCTTCATCTAAGTCCTCTGAAAATGCATAGTCCCCTACCAGTCTTTCTGACTGACTCAAGTCACGAACCATGTCCACATTTATGATAAGGAAAGGAGACCGGTAAACATCCGCGACCTTAACACACCTCTTAGGGAGCACCCTCTTAGTTTGCAAAGTCTCAGTTGGGGACTCTTCTACTAGGGGAGAAGTGGGCGCAATTGATAATTGAGAGGAGATAACTACAGGCGATGGTTGGGATGGTTGGGACGAGATCAGAATTGGCGATATTGGCGATAAAGGACGAACTACTAGAACATGTTGCGTAGTTGATGTGCTTGCATGAGGAACACTTAAACCAGCCCGCAACCTCGACTCAAGGATCTCTTGAGAGGTATATGGTGCATCATCACCACTAAAAAGGTTGAAAGATGGTGTAGCACCCCCTCATACCAAGGTACCTTACCAGGACTACCCCAGTATGAAAGGCTGTTACCATCTCGGTTGCCCGAGGTTAGTACATATCAAAAGCAATAGTCCCAAACATATTTATTAAGATACAGTAAGGTATTAAAAGTTACAATGTTCCAAAATCCAAAAATGTAAAACCAAATGCTATCAAATATAAAACAAATGCTAAGACTCATGATGGTGATACTAAATCTGGCGTGACGACTCTCCCATGACTGCCCCAAGCTCACCAAATGCATTACCTGTCACAGCCTGCTCACCATCTCCGAATGGATCACCGCAGATTTTAAAAAACAACAACGAGGTAAGTACTGCTCAATTAAAATAAGACAAGGCACAAGTAACTAGCTGATCATCCTCCATCCCCAGTCTCCCGATATCATACAGTAACCGACTACACACCGAAGTGTGTAGCCCTGCCAGACTACCCATCGCAACAGGTAGTCCATGCCACCAGTGGGGGACCGCAGCCAATCCCCACCAAAATCCCGCTCATCAACGAGCGATAACCCTGTCCCTTAATGTGCAGATCCCCTCCCGTGATCGGTTCCACGGAGGGCGAACTAGGGCGTGAAGCCACTCCCACAAGTGACTCCACCACAACCAACACAAAAACATCACAACCACCACCAAAACACCAACACTCCAATGATCAGTAGAAACGGGCATGCGCAATACAATCACATCTTAAATCAATTAACAGTAACTGAGTAGGGAAACCCTACCTTAGCAACAACAGTAGTGAAGAGAATCAAACAACTAGAACGACTCTTATACGAAGTCTTTGCCAAAACAATAATCACATAACACAATTACTAATTGCAAAACCCCATTTCCCCAAATACATGATTAAAGACAACCCTAGAAAATAATCACCAACAATCAAGGGAATAAAGACATACCGACGGAGGAATAAAGGATTGAATGTGATTGCTACGATTATCCACACACACATAGGAGAGATTCAGAGTAATTAGAGCGTCGTACGATGATTAGGTTTTGTAAATAGTGTTTAAGAAACTGATTAACGAAATTATATAACGCCCTAATTACTCCCGAATCAAACCGCTGAAATATTACTCGCCAGACCGGATACTCAGTCGAGTATATAGTATACTCGCCCGAGTATCCTCTACTCAGTCAAGTATTCAGTATACTCGGCCGAGTGTTCCTCGGCAGTAGCCAAACAGACTACACAACACGCACTACTCGGCCGAGTAGGCCATACTCGGTTGAGTACCAGCCTATAAAATCCATAGTATCTACTACAAATACAGGCAACCACAATGGCCATTTAACAACGCTTATTCACGAAAATCACCAAAAGACATTATAGAATGGATTGCGCGAAATTTTACTAAACTTAATTACAACGGTTATGTGTTGTTAACCGTTGTTATTGGTTTTAACAACGGGTTAAACTTTCACAACCGTTGTTAATATAAAAACTAATAACAACAGTTTACTCTGTAATACATTATAACCGTTGTTAATAATTTAGCGCAAAATTAGTGAAACGTAATTACAACGGTTATATTAGTACCCGTTGTTATTAGGTTTTAACAACGGTTGTAGACGCAATAACCGTTGTTATTGTTGTTATAAAGATCTAAAGAACAAACGCCACGTACAGATCGCTTTATTCTGCTATACGCTATAAAACACAAACACAAGCTAATACTGCTACACATATATCATCCTCCATTCCTCCCTGATCGTCTCTCTCTGTCTTCATCTCCGTCACTGTTGTCACCGTCTTCTCTCCCTCATCATGTTTATCAATCAGGTATATATGTTTCTTAGTTATTAACTATTTCCGATTAAGATTTTCAAGCTATATATAGATATAGGATTGTTCAATTTCCTGACCTATGAATGTCGATTATTTTTGAATTTGTGAATTTGTTGGGTTATTATCTAATTTGTTGATAATTTAGCTTAAATGATTTCCTGAATTTCGTTTATTTGTTTGCCTATTATTGGATTTTCTGAATTAGTTGCCTATATATTACGAATGTAGAAAAATGACTCGAACTTGGATGATTGCTGCAAATATGAGTGACCCCAACTATAAGGATGATTTAGCAGAATTTTATGAAGTCGTTGCGATTTTCTTATTAACTATTTCTTATTAAGATTTTCAAGCTATATATATATATGTGTGTGTGTGTATGAAAAGAAAGTATTTGATGTTTTCGTTGTTAATTTCCGGCACTAAACAACCTGGAAAGGATATAGATGTCTATTTGGAACCTCTTCTAGATGATTTGCGAATGTTGTGGGATAGAAGTATTTGATGCATATAAGAACGAAACTTTCAATTTGACAGCAATGTTATTGTGTATAATATCTGACTATCCGGCTTATGGTGACCTTTCTGGGCACACAGTTCATGGGAAAGAGGCTTGTCCATTGTGTGGGGAGGATATCGAGTCTGAATACTTGAAGTCTTCTCATAAGTATGTGTATATGGGAAATAGGAGATTCTTGTATCATGACTATTGTTATCACAAGATGCAGAAAGCATTCAATGGAAGTCAAGAACTTCGTCAACCTCCAAGAATTTTGAGTGGGCATGAAGTTTATCAGAAAGTAAAGTATATTGAGATAGATTATCGGAAGAAGAGCGGCTCTAAATTGTCTACTCGTAGGTATAAGAAAAGGCCAGGCATTACCTCGATTTCATGCACATTGAGAAAAATGTTTGTGATAATATTATCAATACCCTTCCGAATGTTCCCGGTAAAACAAAGGATAACGCCGCAGCTAGGGAAGATATGAAAATGATGGGTATTAGGCTAGAGTTGGCACCACAGAAGAGAGGTAATCGTACATTTTTACCACCAGCATTTTATACCCTTTCACGGAATGAGAAAAAAGAGTTCTCTGCATGCTTGAATGGAATTAAAGTGCCACATGGTTATTCGTCGAACATCAAAAGCCTAGTGTTGATGCAAGACCTAAAACTCACCGGGTTAAAGTCACATGATTGTCACACTTTGATGCAACAATTACTACCTATGGCTATTCGTTCCATTTTACCTTAAAAGGTAAGATATTCTATAACTAGATTATGTCTCTTCTTCCAGTCCATATGCGAGAAAGTCATCGATCCCGATGACGCGGATTCATTGCAGGATCTCGTTGTAACCTCTCTTTGTCAGTTGGAAATGTATTTTCCACCCTCTTTCTTCACTATCATGATTCATCTGACCATTCACTTGGTTAGGGAGATTTTGTACCTTGGGCCCGTGTACTTGAGATACCAGTATCCTTTCGAAAGATTGATGAAAGTCTACAAGGACTATACATCTAATCGGTATCGTCCGGAAGGTTGTATTGCTGAACGCGCTATTTTAGACGAAGCTCTTTCATATTGTTACGCTCATCTCTCCCCTGAGGAGTTGATTGGCGTTCTAAGAATCGTCATAGTAACTGGATGACCGGAAAAGGTATTAGGGGCCGGGTTGAAAAAATTGTGACACGTGAAATGTTGCATTTAGCACACATGTATGTGCTAAACAACGAAGATGAGGTGCAACCTTATATTCAACAACACAAAGATGAGCTCAAATACGATCACCCAAACAAGACCGAGAAGTGGATTGCAAATGATCATACGAAGACGTTTGGAGAGTGGTTTAGGAATATTGTCTTAGAGTATAAGAATCAAACTGGTGATGACATCTCTGCTAGGTTACTACGTCTTGGTTTAGGTCCAAATGCCAGGGTCACCTTTTACAGCAGCTTTGCCATTAATGGATATACTTTTTACACCCGCGAGCAAGATGAGTTGAGCACAATGCAAAATAGTGGTGTGAATTCTGAATTTGAGGCAATGCACTTTGCTACTTCAAAAGATAAAAAGCCTTTTTGGGGAAAATGCCTTTATTATGGTGTTATTAAAGAAATATTGGTATTAGATTACATTGATTTCATAATGCCTTTCTTTCGATGTAACTGGGTTGATAACAACATCCATTGTGTCCGAAAGTATAATATGGGATTTACGTTGGTCAATCTGGGTAAGGTTTTCAATAATAAGGATGATCCTTTCATAATGGCATCCCAAGCTAAATAAGTGTTCTATGTCACCGATCCTATGGATAAGAAGTTGTCTGTTGTACTGTCTATAAGGAGTAGAAGGAGTACTGCATCAGATAATGGCGATGATGATCAGGATGTCGTTTTTGAGGGAATGGATCACTTTACCACTGTATCTTATTTCGACGATGTTGACACTGACCATGAGGACACTGAAAGCATCTATATGCGTGATGACCATGGTAAAGGTATTTGGGTTAACGAAGAAACTATGACATCCAAGAAACGTCCCCGATCCTGAGATGGTCTATAATGTAAGTTATTAGCTTTTATTTTTATTTTTATTTTTTAAATATATATATATATCTTCCTTTTAGTTTTTTTTTCTTTTTTTAAATAACTATCTCCACTCAATGTTTGCATTTAGAACCGCATATTTAATACAAACGTAAAGCAATCGATACTCTCAACGCTACTTATACAACAAGATCGAAATCTTACAAGACCATAGGGTTACACATTACCTTTATTTAAGTTGCCTTTTCATACGGCCCACGACATCGCTTATGATAGGCGGATACAGACACACACAGTTTGACACTCAACAAATAACACACGATGTTTGCTTGGAAGTTTCAAATTACAGAACATACGACACATTTTGTAGGGGTTTTAAGGGTACATTGCATGGAAAACAACAACCTGGTTGTAGGCATCGACGCTTTCTGAATCGGGCCGATCGCGCCCATAAAAATGGTCGCATACGGCACTTGGACATAGTCCACGGTATTCTTCAGAAGCTCGGCATCCTCGTCTGTGGCTACCCAGAGGTATGGTTCAAGTGTTGATCTATTCGGAGCATTCCAGACATTCCTGCCATGGCCTCTGAGTTGAAACATCATGTCAAGCTTAAATGCTGATTCTGCATGTACGGGTGATGTTCCAAACTGAATGAGTAGACTCCCTTTGAATCCCCATGGCTCCCATTGTGGCTTAATTCTGCTGACCGAGTATCCCAACTCAATAAGCTTATTCCTCAAAGGATTAAAGCTTTTGACAGCAAATTTTCCATTGTCTATATCTATGTGGCCTGGGGCATTCATCAGGACACAGTGATATAGACGACCATCATTTTGAGTCATTTTCAGACCAGTAATTTGATGGTTTATTTGTGAGTTGTGGGGAGCTAATGGATACTGAGCTAATGGGATGCCTCTTTTCTGAATTTATAGCAAGTTTGAGATGTGTTGCTGGAATGTATGTTTGTTGTCTTTAGCTTTTGGTAGCCTTAAAAAGCCAATAGAAGCAATGGTCATTGTTAAAGATTCCCAAATTTGGCATGGTAAATACTGTAGATATGCAGTATGCATGCTGTTGTTGTTGTCTTATTTTCTTAATCTTATTATTAGATGTGGATGCTGTTGAAATTGTTGATTAATGTTGCAGTATATAGTGCTTCTACTGTTACAGTTATTATGATGCTGTATTGTTACAGGTTTGGACTATAATGCAATTACAGTAATTTTTTTTTAAAAAAAAAGAGTTAAACAATAACAACGGTTATATTGACATTACCTGTTGTTATTACTTTCAACAACGGTTGTAGTACTTCTACCCGTTGCCATTGCTTTTTTTAGACATCCATTTCATTTTGGTGCAAATTGGGTGAAAATATATTACAACGGGTATATGTTAACCGTTGTCATAACTTTATTACAACGGTTGACGTTTATTGACCCGTTGTTATTAACATATCACAACGGTTTTGTTTTAAGGACCCGTTGTTAATAGTTTGTCTTAATAAAAAACTAATTTACAAACACACACAGGTATACAACATACCACACAAACACACACAACAGTTCAACCGTTGGTATCCTGAGTTTATTCTCTCTCCCCCGCTTTCTACATTCTCGTTGCCGGCCGTCGCCCAGTTTCCGACGCCCAGATTCCGTCGCCTTCCCTTATCATCCTGCTCGTTCTCTTTATCATCATCATCATCATCATCATCAGGTATGTTCACTTTTGTGTTTCGTCATTAGGGTTTTAAGATCCTCTTTTTTGTTTTTCATCTCTTTGTTTTTCGTCTTCTTTGTTATTTTTATCATCCCGCATCATCTACTTCATTCCTCTTATTAGTGTTTTAGGATTTTAGAAGTTCAAACTGTTGTTTTAAATTTTCATTCCTCTTTAGGGTTTTAGATACTCTGCATATCTTTGTTCATTTCCTATTTCATTCATATTTAGGGTTTTAGGATTATCATGGGTGAAAAACGGAAAAGAAGTCAAAAGGATAATAAGCATGGGGATAATAAGCCTGGTGAGAGGGGTGCTACAAAGTGCCCTGCCGCCCTTGCAGCTATAGCGGCTAAACAACCGCTTAGTATAACATGGAACGCGAAGGGTTTGCCTACTGGTCCAAATGCGAAGGATTTATGCACTTGGATTGGATGTGTAACAAGACAGTTTGTGCCTATCCATTTAGATGAAATAAGGAATTTGAATCCTGTATTGGAGAAGTTATTCTTGGATCGTATAAAGGTATGATAACTTATGCAGCGAAACAACATTTTATTTTGGAGGTAAATTGAATGCTATGTAAATTGAATGATATGATGATGCAAGAAGCCTTTGATATTGCCGAATGCTATGATAAGTATTTAATAAAGAAGGCAGGGGGTGTCTTAAGGCAGTGCAAGTGTGACGTTGGTAAGTATTGGTTGTATGTGGACAAGGAGACGGGGGAGATGCGTAAGCGCCCACCGTCAAACAAGTGTCCCACCATCACTCAGGAATAGTGGGATCTTTTCAAAGCGATTCGAGCTAGTGAGAAGTTTGAGGTTAAGTATCCTCGCCTTTTAATGATTTACCTATCATTTTTTTAATGAATGAGTTCTCTATAATTTTTTTATTATCTCATCCACTTGCTCTTTTATATAATTTGAAGGCCATTAGCAAAAGAACTCGTGCTAACATTTCATGCAAGAAGGGGTAATGGTATGGTTCTCGAGGCAGTTACAGATTAATAGAAGACCAACTCGTAAGTAGCATCCCCCTGTTTATTTGATTTTTTTAATCATACTTGGACTTGATACACATTTATATATATAATTGTTACTATGTTAATGTGTAGGTGGCAAAGGGAGTGACCGACTTGAATCGGCACGTAACTTATAAAGAACGGCACACGCCTAAAGGATTCCGGCCGTGTGACAAATATGATCAGGAAGTGTTGGCCAACATAGTAAGAATTATTTTATTAAGACGAGTTCATTACTAACTTTATTATTTTAGTCACAAATATAATTTGAAGTTTATTTAATATATTATAGGAGAAGGTATTGAAGGAGGTACAAGAAGGGAAATTCACACCCAATGGTCGCGATGACGTTCTTGCTAGAGCGATCGGCCGACCCAAACATCCAGGTCGATTCAGGGGCGTCCCGTTACATATTGGATGTTGGAGCTTGTGTCCTCCACAAATTCGTGTGATAACATTTGTAAACCTCTTACAGGTTCACAAGGGTATACTTCATATTTTAATCAGTTGATTAACGATTACCTAATAACGGTTGGGTTGTTAGAAAGTTTGACGTTAATATCATACAGATGGCGGTGATCAACTGGTCCCTAAAGGTCACACCTATAGGATGTGCTTGAGAGATGTGGTTATAGAAATATAATCACATTGATGCCTTATATGACTAAACAGTTAGTCAATGTGTTGATGAGACAATTATTTAATGAAGATTAAATAATATTAGTTGAGACAAATTAACTGTCAATTCGTAAATTGAATATAATAAGTTATATTTAATTAAATGTATGTAATGTTAGCTTGGACGAATTAATCTGTTAATTTGTAATTAAATGTAATCGGTTATATTTAATATAAACAAGATGAATGTGTCATAGTGGTAATAGTGAGGGTACTCAAACCAAGAGGTAATGGGTTCGATCCTCACTCGATGACAATTTACACATTTTATACATTTTTGGAATAACCGAAAATAAGAGAATAACTCTCTTAATTTCGGTAAATTGGGCCGAAATTATGGAAAAGAAAATCCACCCTATTTCTCCATATACTCGGTTGTTATAAGAGGAGATGAGGGAATTTTCTAAACCTAATTCTTTTCCCAATTCTTGCCTCCTCTCATCGGAAGAACACAAAAAAACCTAAAAATTAATCAGTGATTTTTGGATCGATTCTAGCAAAATCAAAGGGCATTTCTCATATCGTCTTAGGTGCAACTGATATCGAATATCAACTTTGATATTGTTCTTAGGCCGTTTTTTCTAGGACCAAAGGTTATTTCTTAATTTCTTACAATATTGTTTATGCAATTTAATTTTATGACTAGCTTTCATCATCTTATAAATTCGTTATAGTCCTTAAATTAAAGGGATGCATACAGATAAATCCCACAAGTGGTATCAGAGCCAAGGCCACGAATTTTAATTTTGATGATTTTCATAAAATTGTTTGTAAACAATTTAGGGTTTCGGATAAAGAAAAAATTTGGCACGGCTGGTTTTTTTTATGCCGAGAAAAAAAAAATTTTAGCCGTGTTGCAGTGTTTTTTGTCGTTGTTTTATATCAATTTGATTTTCATATTGTTGTTTTAATCGGTTAAGATAATAATTATGATAATTTGTAGATGTTTCGATTTTATAAATCGAGATGTAAATGGAAATCGTTTTGGCGGATTGATGAATTGTTTTTGCTGTTTTTGGCATATAACTTAATTTAACAAAAGTTCAAATCAATTATGATAATCGGTTATATCATGATTTAGATATTCTTTTAACATGTTATATTTGAATAATCTAGTTTGAATATATATATAAATTATAAGTTGTATATGCCAATCTTGTTAATAGCAAATTTAAAACAATTGTTCAATTTTTTTTCTTCCATTGCTTGCGGCTGTTTTTGTCAAAAAGAAAAAAAATTGAGTTTTTTTGGTTTTAGGGTTTAATCAGCCGAGAAAGAAATAAAAAAAAAATCGTTTCTGTTACTGTTATCGTGCTGGACAGATTATAAAAAATAAAATTTTGTTTTTTTTTCGGTTTAAGCTGTAAAACTGAGATAGTTATTTTTTTTATTATTTTGGTTGTTTCGGGTTTTACCAAGATAAATTTTAAAGAAATTTTTGTTTTGTTTTGGAAAATTAATTATTGTGAAGCGGTTCATAATTAAAAGATACCTAATTATTTTAAAGCAGCTTAAAATTTTGACGGATTAAATTCATATTACAAGTTTAATATGAATTAAGATTGAAATTAATGTGATTAATTGAGGAATTGTCACTTAATTTGATCAATTAAATAGGTAGTTTGGAAAATTAATCTACATAATTAAAGAATTATGTCTTGCATGTTTAATTTTTTTTAGTTGATGCATTTTTTTTAGTTGAATGAATCGTTTGAATGGTTTAATTTACGTATTTTTGCAATCGGTTGTAATTTGTAATACTTAGTGTGGCCTTAGTTAATTATGTTTTCGTAATGAAGGAAACATAATTTTTATGTAATTATGAGATCTCGAATCTCCTTTATTTTTTCTTTAGTTTTGGGTTTTGAAATTCGAATGTAATAAATAGGTTTATTATATAAATTTATTTATTGTAATTTTCGATGGAGATTGGAGCTCACTCCTGCTACATGGATCAAGATGGAACATCAAGACAAGCTTCTCGGGTCCAAGGATGGATTCCAAACTTGTATTTAATGTTCATTTTGATAGGATAGGCCACACTAGGACTTATTTATCGTTTTACGTTTTTCATTCCTATTGCTTTTCATTCACATGATAGTTTATGCATCATATTCCGCCTAAACAAAACCACCTACTACTAAAATGCATGAAAATCGACTCATATAGAATGTATGTTAGTTTTCATGGACATACAGATGTCATATACTCATTAAGCCATCACCTTAGTTTATTCATTCTCGCATGCTAAATATTAGTTCACTTAAAATGAATTAAGATAAAGTTGATGGGATCTTCCTCTAAAAACGGAAATTGAGACTAGTCTTTATAAGGGCAAACAACTATGAATCCCTTCTTCGTCGGTAGGCATAATATGACCCCTTCTACGTTGGGTAAGTAGTTGTGTTGACTTAGTTTACCTCAACATCATAGTCCGAAGAGTTTCTCGTGATTATGATGGACTAAAGATAGAATTTGCAGAAATATATCGACCAAGAATTCTAGCGGTAGAATTAGCTTATCAATTTACAGAGAATTGAGTCTTGGGATCATTTATATAATTCTTGAGGGAGGTCAATTGTATAAATGTTTTGAGTCTTCGCGTTATGACAGTAGTTCATTAGACATAAAAATATAAACGATACACATGCTTATTTATTTTTATTCTTCTTCTCGCAGTGTAGAACACGTTTATTTTGATAATACTGTTACAACAAAAAGTCTGGAAATAACGCAATCCAAATGCCTAGTGACACACTTGGACGCGAGTCCTGGCTCAAAATATTCATGGACTAAATGAATCAGTTCACACGTCTGAAAAACGACGGGTCCAACTTTGCGGACTGGGAGGCGGCACTACGGAATGCTGCCATTGCTGACGGTAAGCTCGGTACTTAATCGAGCCAATACCGTAAAACCCAGGCCCCAATGCGTGAAGTCAACGAGTCACTCGCTTATAGTGACTTCGTTATGGAAGCAGGTGCGATAAAGAACGTTCTCATCTTTGCAATGGAAACCAATTTGCAGAGACGCTTCATTGCCCAAGGTGCGAACAAGATTTTCACCACGTTCTCTAACGAGTTCTCAAAAGTACCGAGAATCGTTACTTATGAGCATACCTGTCGTTTCTTTGATGCGAAACTCCAGAAGGGCCAACCGGTTAGCCCACACATTCTTCACATGATTGAGAATGTCGAGAAGCTGGAGGCACTTGATTGCAAAATCAGTGAGAGCATTGTCATTGACCGAATGCTTCATTCTCTTCATGATGGTTTTGCCCTTTTCAGGGCGAACTACTACATGAATGACTTGAAAAAGAGTCCTCATGAGCTACACTCCCTTCTCGTACAGACCGAGAAGGATATGAAATTGAGTGAGAGCATGAAGCAGGATGTTCACACGATTTCCAACAAGGGTAAAGGTAAGCGCAAGGCTCATGGCGACCTAGCTATAGGTAAGCCAAAGTTTAAAAAGCCAGGAAACGGTAAGAGTGGGCCCGTTGAGACTAGTGGCTCACAGGGCAAGGCAAAGAGCAAGGACGGTGACATTGAATGCCACCATTGTCACAAGACTGGACATTGGTGGAGGAACTTTCCCGTCTACCGTGAGGACATCAAAGCAGGCCGCGTCGTTCCTGTTGGTATGTCATCTTATATTCGTTCCTGTTGGTATGTCATCTTATATTCATATGTATCCAGTTTGTCTAAGAACATTATTTCTGTTTCCGTACTTGCTAAAGACGGTTTTGCATTTTCAATAAAGGATAATAGCTGTATTTTCTCTTTCAATGAAATGATTTATGGTAAAGCAGTTTCCATGAATGGAATTTACATCTTAGATCAAACCACGGAAGTATTACACATGAATAATAAGAAGTTAAAGGTTGGTGACAAAGATCAAACCTATCTATGGCATTGTCGAATGGGACACATAAATGAGAAACGCGTGAAGAAACTCGTCGATAATGGGACTATTCCCGAATTCGATTTTTCTACATATGGCACGTGTGAATCATGTCTCATTGGCAAGATGACTCGAATTTCCTTCAAAGGTGTTGGAATGCGCGCTAGTGACCTATTAGGAATCATACATACTAACGTATGTGGACCTATGTCAATTACCGCGAGAGATGGCGATAGATATTTTATCACTTCCACGGACGATTTAAGTAGATACGGATATGTCTACTTAATGAAGCATAAAAGTGAGTCCTTTGAGAAATTCAAGGAATACCAGAACAGGGTCTAGAACCAACTGGGTAGAAAGGTTAAAGAACTCCGTTCAGATTGGGGTGGCGAATATCTTTCAAATGAGTTTGATCAACACCTTAAAGACTGTGGAATCGTTCTACAGTTAACTCCACCTGGAACACCTCAATTAAATGGTGTGTCCGAATGGAGAAATTGAACCTTACTTGATATGGTTCGATCCATGATGAGTCACACGGTAGTGCCTGATTCATTATAGGGTTTTGCTCTTTTGTCAGCTGCTCTTATACTTAACCGAAGTCCGACTAAAGCTGTCGACAAGACTCCATATGAAATGTGGAAGGGAACGGTCCCCAACTTGTCCTTTATTCGGGTTTGGGGCTGCGAGGCTTATGTCAAGTGGAGACACGAGGATAAGCTCGGCCCGCGATCGGTCAAGACATACTTTATAGGTTATCCAAAAGGAACATTTGGTCATTACTTCTATTCGCCTACCGAACATCGAGTTTTTGTTGCGGCTAGTGCGACGTTCTTAGAGAAAGTATTTCTCGAGAACAAGATGAGTAATAGAACCTTCGAGCTGTCGGAGATTCCAGAACCAACAACCGAGGAACGGATGGAGGAAGTTGTTCCTCCAACTGATGATACGGTTAATATTCCTAAGGAACCTAGGAGATCGGGTAGAGTCTCTCATCCTCTGGACAGATACATTGGTCTGGTCGAGGAGAATGACGTTTTACTCCTAGAGAGTAATGAACCCGCTACCTATAAAGGTGCTATGGCCTGTTCCGACTCAAAGCTATGGCTCGAAGCCATGCAATCCGAGATGGACTCCATGTATGAGAATGACGTATGGGATCTAGTTGATTTACCTAATAAGGTAAAACCTCTACAATGCAAGTGGCTTTACAAAATAAAGCGTTCTCTAGACGCGCAACCAGATACCTATAAGGCACGACTAGTGGCAAAAGGTTTCACTCAAGTGCACGGATTGCATTATGATGAGATTTTTGCACCTGTAGTCATGCTACGTTCCATTCAGATAATCTTAGCGATTGCCGCTTTTCATGATTATGAAATTTGGCAAATGGATGTGAAAACCGCCTTCTTAAACGGTTATTTGGAGGAAGAGTTGTACATGGTGCAACCCGAAGGTTTCATAGATCCTGAACATCCTAAGAAAGTATGCAAGCTTAAGCGCTCTATTTATGGACTTAAGCAAGCTTCTCGGAGTTGGAATCATCGTTTGGACCAGGTGATAAAAGAGTATGGTTTCACTCGATCGGTCAAAGAACCATGCTTATATATCAAGTCGAGTGGGAGCAAGATTGTATTCTTGATATTGTATGTCGATGACATACTCCTGATTGGGAATGACATTCCTCTCCTATCTTCGGTTAAAGAATGGTTGAAGAACCATTTCCAGATGAAAGATCTGGGTGAGGCACAACGTATTTTGGGAATCCGTATCTACCGAGATAGTTCACGACGGATGTTATCACTTAGTCAGGAGTCTTATTTGGATAAGATTCTTGAGAAGTTCAGCATGACCAACTCTAAGAAAGGGAACCTTCCAATGACGACTGGGATGCAGTTGAGCAAGTCTCAGTCATCGACGATGCATGAAGGGATTGAGCGCATGAGTCGTGTTCCTTATGCATCTGCAATAGGCTAACGAGTTCTCAAAAGCACCGAGAATCGTTACTTATGAGCATACCTGTCGTTTCTTTGATGCGAAACTCCAGAAGGGCCAACCGGTTAGCCCACACATTCTTCACATGATTGAGAATGTCGAGAAGCTGGAGGCACTTGATTGCAAAATCAGTGAGAGCATTGTCATTGACCGAATGCTTCATTCTCTTCATGATGGTTTTGCCCTTTTCAGGGCGAACTACTACATGAATGACTTGAAAAAGAGTCCTCATGAGCTGCACTCCCTTCTCGTACAGACCGAGAAGGATATGAAATTGAGTGGGAGCATGAAGCAGGATGTTCTCACGATTTCCAATAAGGGTAAAGGTAAGGGCAAGGCTCATGGCGACCTAGCTGTAGGTAAGCCAAAGTTTAAAAAGCCAGGAGACGGTAAAAGTGGGCCCAGTGAGACTAGTGGCTCACAGGGCAAGGCAAAGAGCAAGGGCGGTGACATTGAGTGCAACCATTGTCACAAGACTGGACATTGGTGGAGGAACTTTCCCAACTACCGTGAAGACATCAAAGCATGCCGCGTCGTTCCTGTTGGTATGTAATCTTATATTCATATGATTGAGATTAACCATGCAAGTTTCGGAACTTGGGTTCTTGATACTGGTTGTGGTTCTCATCTGTGTAATCATTTGTAGGGCCTAAAGAACATCATACCTCTCGAAAAAGATGATGTGGACCTGCGAGTCGGGAATGGAGCACGAGTTGCTGCTGTCTCGAAGGGAACATATGTAATCCAACTCCCTAGTGGTTTTGAGTTATTTTTAAATAACTGTTACTATGTACCCAGTTTGTCTAAGAACTTTATTTCTGTTTCCGTACTTGCTAAAGACGGTTTTGCATTTTCAATAAAGGATAATAGCTGTATTTTCTCTTTCAATGAAATGATTTATGGTAAAGCAGTTTCCATGAATGGAATTTATATCTTAGATCACACCACGGAAGTATCACATGAATAATAAGAAGTTAAAGGTTGGTGACAAAGATCAAACCTATCTATGGCATTGTCGAATGGGACACATAAATGAGAAACGCGTGAAGAAACTCGTCGATAATGGGACTATTCCCGAATTCGATTTTTCTACATATGGCACCTGTGAATCATGTCTCATTGGCAAGATGACTCGAATTTCCTTCAAAGGTGTTGGAATGCGCGCTAGTGACCTATTAGGAATCATACATACTAACGTATGTGGACCTATGTCAATTACCGCTAGAGATGGCTATAGATATTTTATCACTTCCACGGACGATTTAAGTAGATACGGATATGTCTACTTAATGAAGCATAAAAGTGAGTCCTTTGAGAAATTCAAGGAATACCAGAACAGGGTCCAGAACCAACTGGGTAGAAAGGTTAAAGAACTCCGTTCAGATTGGGGTGGCGAATGTCTTTCAAATGAGTTTGATCAACACCTGAAAGACTGTGGAATCGTTCTACAGTTAACTCCACCTGGAACACCTCAATTAAATGGTGTGTCCGAACGGAGAAATCAAACCTTACTTGATATGGTTCGATCCATGATGAGTCACACGGTAGTGCCTGATTCATTATGGGGTTTTGCTCTTTTGTCAGCTGCTCTTATACTTAACCGATGTCCGACTAAAGCTGTCGACAAGACTCCATATGAAATGTGGAAGGGTCGGTCCCCAACTTGTCCTTTATTCGTGTTTAGGGCTGCGAGGCTTATGTCAAGTGGAGACACGAGGATAAGCTCGGCCCGCGATCAGTCAAGACATACTTTATAGGTTATCCAAAAGGAACATTTGGTCATTACTTCTATTCGCCTACCGAACATCGAGTTTTTATTGCGGCTAGTGCGACGTTCTTAGAGAAAGAATTTCTCGAGAACAAGACGAGTAATAGAACCTTCGAGCTGTCGGAGATTCCAGAACCAACAACTGAAGAACGGATGGAGGAAGTAGTTCCTCCAACTGATGATACAGTTAATATTCCTAAGGAACCTAGGAGGTCGGGTAGAGTCTCTCATCCTCTGGACATATACATTGGTATGGTCGAGGAGAATGACGTTTTACTCCTAGAGAGTAATGAAACCGCTACCTATAAAGGTGCTATGGCCTGTTCCGACTCAAAGCTATGGCTCGAAGCCATGCAATCCGAGATGGACTCCATGTATGAGAATGACGTATGGGATCTAGTTGATTTACCTAATAAGGTAAAACCTCTACAGTGCAAGTGGCTTTACAAAATAAAGCGTTCTGTAGACGCGCAACCAGATACCTATAAGGCACGACTAGTGGCAAAAGGTTTCACTCAAGTGCACGGATTGCATTATGATGAGATTTTTGCACCTGTAGTCATGCTACGTTCCATTCGGATAATCTTAGCGATTGCCGCTTTTCATGATTATGAAATTTGGCAAATGGATGTGAAAACCGCCTTCTTAAACGGTTATTTGGAGGAAGAGTTGTACATGGTGCAACCCGAAGGTTTCATGGATCCTGGACATCCTAAGAAAGTATGAAAGCTTAAGCACTCCATTTATGAACTTAAGCAAGCTTCTCGGAGTTGGAATCATCGTTTGGACCAGGTGATAAAAGAGTATGGTTTCACTCAATCGGTTGAAGAACCATGCTTATATATCAAGTCGAGTGGGAGCAAGATTGTATTCTTGATATTGTATGTCGATGACATACTCCTGATTGGGAATGACATTCCTCTCCTATCTTCGGTTAAAGAATGGTTGAAGAACCATTTCCAGATGAAAGATCTGGGTGAGGCACAACGTATTTTGGGAATCCGTATCTACCGAGATAGATCACGACGGATGTTATCACTTAGTCAGGAGTCTTATTTAGATAAGATTCTTGAGAAGTTCAGCATGACCAACTCCAAGAAAGGGAACCTTCCAATGACGACTGGGATGCTGTTGAGCAAGTCTCAGTCACCCACGATGCCTGAAGGGATTGAGCGCATGAGTCGTGTTACTTATGCATCTGCAATAGGATCGATCATGTATGCCATGATATGCACACGTCCAGACGTGGCATATGCATTGAGTATGACGAGTCGGTACCAAAAGACTCCAGGTGAAACACACTCGGATAGTCATTAAAAACATCCTCAAGTACCTACGGAGGACTAAGGATTGGGTATTGACTTATGGAGGCGATACTAAGCTATCTTGCAAATCGACGCAGATGCTCTCTTCCAAACGGATCGAGATGACTCAAAATCTCAGTCCGGGTTCGTCTTCACTCTTAATGGTGCTGCGGTCAGCTGGAAGAGTTCCAAATAGAGTGTTGTAGTAGATTCTACTACTAAATCCGAGTACTATGCCGCTTCGGAGGCAACAAAGTAAGCGATATGGATGCGTCAATTTTTACAAGGACTTACGGTAGTTCCTAGTTCGAATGACCCGATCACCATCTATTGTGACAATAGAGGTGCCATCTTCCAGGCTAAGGAGCCAAGGTCTAGCAACAAATCTAGACATGTACATCAGAAAGCTCACCTGATCCGTGATTACGTGGAGCAAGAGAAGATAGTGATAGACAAGATTACGACGAATGATAACATCGCGGATCCTCTCACTAAACCGTTGAATTATGATAAGCATGTAGGGCACGTTATTTCCACAGGAATTAAACGTGTTCCTGAGTTGTAGTACTTGATTATTGATTTGATACATTATCCTTTTCATATACTATTTATAACTTCATCGTTTTATTATAATATTTTGTTTTTCATGTGGATTGTACTGACAACATTGAACGCCACAAAGTGAACTGAATTACATTATATTTGTTTGGTCTGTAATCGCCCATGTGAGCTGATAACTCCGGCTATTATATTGTGCAGTCGATTGATGGTGGGTTCAATGAACCATAAGTCAAACTGTTGACTGATCGATCACAAATGCGAGATTATAACGATACCTCGTAGGACAATTTTTGTGACAGCGTAATGGAGTCCTAAATGTTTAAAACATTCGGTGCCAGGTCATGGATAGGACATCCATTGTATTCCTAGAGTCGATTCTTTTGACTATCGACTGTCTCTTGGGATTAAGGCAGTTTTTGGGTGACTTTGGTTTCTTTCTCACGGTCTGCCGTAACTGGAGGCTAAGTAGATTTTTTCTGGGTCATTTCATACTGTGCTTACATCTCAGGGATTTGAGTTGAGGAAAATATCAAACCCTTATCGGTAGTTATTTCTCGGGGCCACTCGAGGAGTTGTAACTGAAATGCATGGCCATGCTCGAATGTTGATTCGTTTATCAGTTAAGTTACTCTCTAGTCGGGGAAACCACTCTTGATGATGATCGCTTGTAAAATACGACCTTTGTGAATACGGATTTACAAATTGTTTTACATTGAGTGGGATAAATTTTAGGATATGAGAATCGGTTATCGCACATACACTTGTGAGGACAAGTGGGAGTTTGTTGGAGCTTATGTCCTCCACAAATTAGTGTGATAACATTTGTAAATCTCTTACAGGTTCACAAGGGTATACTTCGTATTTTAATCAGTTGATTAACGATTACCTAATAACGGTTGGCTTGCTAGAAAGTTTGAAGTTATTATCATACAGATGGCGGTGATCAACTGGTCCCTAAAGGTCACACCTATAGGATGTGTTTGAGAGATGTGGTTATAGAAATATAATCACATTGATGCCTTATATGACTAAACAGTTAGTCAATGTGTTGATGAGACAATTACTTAATGAAGATTAAATAATATTAGTTGAGACGAATTAATCAATTAATTCGTAAATTGAATATAATAAGTTATATTTAATTAAATGTATGTAATGTTAGCTTGGACGAATTAATCTGTTAATTCGTAATTAAATGTAATCGGTTATATTTAATATCAACAAGATGAATGTGTCATAGTGGTAATAGTGAGGGTACTCAAACCAAGAGGTCATGGGTTCGATCTTCACTAGATGACAATTTACACATTTTTTACATTTTTGGAATAACCGAAAATAAGAGAAATAACTCTCTTAATTTCGGTAAATTGGGCCGAAATTATGGAAAAGAAAATCCATCCTATTTCTCCATATACTCGGTTGTTATAAGAGGAGACGAGGGAATTTTCTAAACCTAATTCTTTTCCCAATTCTTGCCTCCTCTCATCGGAAGAACACAAAAAAACCTAAAAATTAATCAGTGATTTTTGGATCGATTCTAGCAAAATAAAAGGGCATTTCTCAAACCAAGAGGTCATGAGGGAATTTTCGTCTTGGGTGCAACTGATAGGCGAATATCAACTTTGATATTGTTCTTAGGCCGTTTTTGCTAGGACCAAAAGTTATTTCTTAATCTCTTACAATATTGTTTATGCAATTTAATTTTATGACTAGCTTTTATCATCTTATAAATTCGTTATAGTCCTTAAATTAAAGGGATGCATACAGATAAATTCCACATTGGAGTCACGAAATATTATGGGACAACTGCCCCGAAAAAGAAGAAAAGGAAGGCTAAGGCTGAGAAGTTTGACATGGTACCATTTATTCTATTATTTTCATTTTAGTTCACATGTTATTGTTTTTAACAAATTGCTTAAACATTACATTTTTGGCACGCAAGTTCAGTTATTGGCATCCGTGATACTAAAGATGAATTATGGAGGTAAGCCTTTCGAAGAAGAATTGAAGATGATGGAGGATGTCATTAAAGCGGGTAAGGTACAACAGATTGGTCAAGAGGCCGAGAACACTACTACCTTGGCAAAACATGAGGAGGAAGTATCGATCAACGAGATTCAAAGATCGGTACCTCACGTTCAAAGTTTTAACAACTAAAGCCGATAAGGTAAATATATGACTTTCTTATTTTTCTTTTCTTTTTTTTGGGTAAGATCAGGGGGTGTGTTCCCTGCCAGCTCTAATGCTATAACTTCTGACATCGTGCCATTGGTTAATTTTATTAGGTAAATGAGTCTGATGAAAAGGGGATGCAACTTGAGTTATCCACCACAGTTGACAATAATCAGGGGATGCAATTTGAGAAGACAGCTGATGAAAACAGCAGCATACATCCCCTTCAAATCAGTTCCCAGTTTTCGGCAAGGTATGCATGAAGTCTTTAGTGAAATTTATATGAATTCTATTAAATTTTGGGATATAATATATAATGTATGTGTATTCTTCAGGCCATAAACAGGAAGGTAGTTATTCTTACTGACCCTAAATCCGTGAAACGTGTGCGTGTTGGCCGGGGTCTCGTAGACTTGCCCACCAAATCAGCGGAAACTTTATTGTTTCATGGCGAACCACTTTTGCCGAATCATAGAAAAGTGGAGATAACTGAAGTCTTTGAAGGCCATGAAAAATTTCAACTACCCGTCCCAATTCGTGACGACATTACCATTCTGGCATATGTAATTGGAAGTTTCATTCAATGGCCTTTTTCTCACATCTTCCTGGCTCGTTCATCTCCACCTCAACCGAAAGCAGTTGGGGTTAGAAAAATACCTTTATATGTTAAATTTTTATATGTTAAATGTTTTTATATGTTAAATTTATATGTTATTTTTTTTAGGGAACAAAAAACACGGATAAGCCGGATAAGCCTACGTCCCCAGACATGCCAACTACCTCGTCGAAACAACAACTTGATGAGGTATTTAATTAACTTTTCCATTTTTTTAAAAATCTCTCTTTATTTATATTTTTTCTGTATTTCTAAAAAGTATGGAAATTTTGTGTAGGGGAGAAAAAAGACGGATAAGCCTAAGTCCCCAGACATGCCAACTACCTCGTCGAAATAACAACTTGATGAGGTATTTAATTAACTTCTCCATTTTTTTAAAAACCTCCCTTTATTTATATTTTTTCTGTATTTCTAAAAAGCATGGAAATTTTGTGTAGGGGACAAAAGAGACGAATAAGCCTAAGTCTCCAGACATGCCTACTAATGCCTCATCATTGAAAGAGCAGGTTGATGAGGTATTTAGTTAAGTACTCTTTTATTTTTATTACTCCAACTAGGATATGTTACCTTTGGATTTTTTATTATTTTATTTATCTACATGTATAGGCTGGTAGTAGCACAAAAAGAGAAAAGCATTATTTCCCCGAACTGAAAGATGTTAGGAGTATAACCTCCACTTATTTTTCTGGGAGCGAATACATTCAAAAAGTAAGACCGCTGACGATGAGGGAACTGTATTTGGAGGCTAGCCGTCGCATAGCAAACGAGCAATTGATAATTATTTCGCTCGATGAAGCTATTTTAGGGATTGAGCGCGAAGCAATTCTGTCATGGGAGCTGCTAGCCATTTGGGTTAGCCTTCTCGACATTGATGTCCAACACTTATTTGTTTGGATGAAGTAAGTTTCTTAATAAATCATTTCATATTCTAATATTCTGACTAGATAGTGTTTTAAATACCGGAATTAATACCGTAATTAATACCAGCTGTGGTCCTAAAACCACAGCCTCTGAACTGTCATCCCAACAAACTGGACTTTGGCACTTCTGACCATACAAAGCCTCAAAAAGTGTCATCCCGATACTAGTATGATAACTGTTGTTGTACGAAAACTCGATCAGATCAAGCCTATCCTCCCAGCTTCCCCAAAACTCCATGTCACATGCTCTCAACATGTCCTCCAAGGTCTTGATAGTCCTCTCAGTCTGACCATCAGTTGCAGGATGAAAAGCGGTGCTTATCTTCAAGGTAGTACCCATCAATTCCTGCAGTTCTTTCTAAAACTTCGATATAAACCTTGCATCACAATCCGACACTATATCCTTAGGGATACCATGTAACCGAACCACATGTCTCCTATAACCTAAGGCCAGCTGCATCTTGGACCAAGTATCCTTCATAGGGACAAAATGAGTTTGTCAACTGATAAACAATTACCCAGATCATGTTATTGACTTGTTGTGACCTAGGTAATCTAACCAAAAAGTCCATAGAGATCGACTCCCACTTCCACTCAGGTACCTCCAAAGATTGAATCTTACCTTGTGGTCTCCGCTGCTCACCCTTGACCCTCTGATAGGTCAAACACTTAGCCATGAACTCAGCTACATCCCTCTTCATGTTTGGCCACCAGAAAGTCTTCTTAAGGTCTTTATACAGCTTATCACCACATGGGTGAACCGAATAAGTAGTACAATGAGCCTCTGTCAGGATCACTTTCCTCAAATCTACATCATCAGCAACACACCATCTCCCATCAAAACAAAGACTCCCATCTGCGTGGATAGAAAACCTGGAAACTGTGCCACTCTCCACTCTAGACTTCCACTCTTAGATCTTAGGATCAAGCTCTTGCTTACTCTTGATGTTCTCAAACAAATCCGGCTCGATCGTCAAATCCCTGATGGCATCCCCTTTCCTTATCATAAATATCCCCATCTTAGACATCTCATCCCTTAGCTTTAGTAAAGACATAGCTGTACATAGCGAATGAACGCTCTTCCTACTCAGAGCATATGCAACAACATTAGCCTTACCCTCGTGATAGATGATCTCCATATCGTAGTCCCCGATCAGCTCCATCCATCGTCTCTGTCGCATATTAAGCTCCTTTTGAGTGTAGATATACTTTAGACTCTTACGATATGAAAACACCTAAAAGGTTGCCCCATAAAGGTAATGTAACACCCCCATACTCCAAGTGCCTTACCAGGACCACTCAGGTATAAGGATATTACCATCTCGGTTACCCAAGGCAATGATAATCATAAGACAATAAGGAAACGTACTTTATTAAATTAGTTTAAGTGATTATATAACAAAACCAACTGTAAGAAAAATACAACTGTTCTCAAACTATAAACCAACTGAATGGAACTGTCATAACAAACACAGCGGAAGACTAAAGACTCTGATATGTGATGACTCCATCCCTAGCTAGATCCCACGCGTATCCAAGATATACCATCAAGCAAACCGCTCACCACCCCCGAATGGATCACCACAATTTTTAAAACATTTAAACGGGGTCAGTACTAATCACACAATTTATATAATCCAACAACACAACAAACAACACAGCTCAAACGGTCACACACAATCACCCACTCCAACCAACTCCGTCTCCGACTGTCCACTGGACCAGCCCTGCCAGTGGGGGATCGCAGCCGTTCCCACCTAAGCCCCGCTCATCATACCGAGCGATAACCATGTCCCATTAATGTGCACATCCCCTCCCGTGGCGGGTTCCACGGAGGGCGAAACTAGGGCGTGAAGCCACTCCCGCAAGTGACTCCACTCAGCCGAGAACGCATCTCGAGAACCAGAGACAAACAATCACATCCATCAACAACAATCAATCAACAACCGTCACGAAACCAATCAACAAGGACTAATTACAGCACAATCACCACACATTATGTAACTAATACTGAGTAGGGAAACCCTACCTGGAACAGCAACACAATCAGGCGGTCTCAACAGCTGTATCAAAATTCCTCTTCTACGAATCCTCCTCCTAGCATATAATCACATAATCACTAATTACACAAAACTACCACAAATCCCCAATTCCCAAAATTAGGGTTTAACGAAACTTAATTAAATATAACAAATTCGATACATAGATCTTACCCTCGACGCAAGGATCACAAAGATGTAAAGAACGATGAAATCCGACCTCTCAAGCTCCGGGATTTGTCAATAATGTGATTGATGCGAAGAACGTAGTTTGTTTTCTCTTTGAACGTAATTAGGTTTGATAAAATGTATTAAGGAAGTGACAGAGTTGTTTATATATTCAATCACATTATTAACAAAACCCGACAAATCATCACCCCGTAAACCGGCTACTCGATCGAGTAACTGAGGTACTCGATCGAGTGCCCCCCTATTCGATCGAGTGCAAGGCTACTCGATCGAGTACCCAACAGGTCAGAAACTATTTTAAAACGCAACACACCCTTACTCGACAGAGTAAGGCCCACTCGATAGAGTACCCAAAGACTCATAAAACCGTAGTATTACAGTCTTCCCTCCTTAAAAAGAACTTCGTCTCTGAAGTTAAACCCATACATAAAACAAACATACTGACTCGATCAAGACACAACAACGCAACTAAGAACTCAAAACAAAACCCTAACCTATAAAACATGAACTCTCAACACCAACTCCACCAACTATTCCTACCTCCACAACATGGCTCACGATATCGTATCAACTACGTCATAGACTGTCCCGACACCAACTCCATACACTACCAACTACCGTCCACTAACGCTGCTAGCTCCGTTTCACTAACCTATTATCCACTAGAAAATCCACTATCAAGACACTCATAAACATCAAACGGAATGTTACATTCTACCACCCTTAAAAGGAACTTCGTCCTCGAAGTTTACTCACACTCATAACATCGTCATCCAACTGTCATGACCTTTAATAAAATCAAAACAAATATCCATCCTTTATGCTACACCAACACTCTACTTCCAAAAATATACCACCATATGTACAACCATCAAAATCTCTTTTATCGCATCCTACTCCTGTTAAGATAAATGTTACGTCCTCGTAACTCACTAATACTAAATCCTGGCTATATCGTCTCATTATCCTCATCACCACCGCATGTCAAAGATAGCCACCTATAATCTAAACACTCGCCATGTATATATCCAAAGCTCTCTTACTTAAACATTTCTCATATCTCAACTCATTCGGCCCATCACCTAACCTATACCATAAAACTCGTAGCAAAATCACCATACTAACTCTCCATTATTACTGCAAAACAACATACCTCTCTATGTAAAACACCTATCTCCCAAAAGCATAACTCCCGATCCACACTCGTTATGTACACTCACACTAGATCCTCAAGTTCTTTTCTTGATTACCGCAAAACTCATACATAACTTAACATGACACTAATTCCCCCAACACCCTTGATGCGTGTCTAATATATGATGTTTTGCACCTCATTTTACACGCATTTTAGAGCTCAATCGAGTAGTTTATGCTACTATATCCCTTGTTTCGTGTATTTCTTCCTTTTCTTGTGATTTTGTAGGAATATGAAGATTTCAGCGAAAAATGAGCCGAATCCGTCCCTAAGTACTTAGAATTGCATTTGACATGGATTATTGACTCGAGGAATGAGCTTGGTGCGCGTTTCAAGGCCTAAAGATAGCAAAAGTAAGGGTGTGTACGAGTTTAACAAGCAAAGAAGCATTTTACGATATTGCAGCCTCGTTCAGATGGCTATATCTCGAGTTCTAGAGCAGATAATCAAGTGATTCTAACTGGAGGTGAAAGCTTATCCTCTTAGCTTTCCAACGCCGTATAGAACGCCTGATTTGACCAAGTAACGAAGAAATGACAGCTGTTTTAAGATCAGTGTGCGCTGTAGGAATCGTCAGAATGCAATTCTGTACAGCACCTTTGGTCGATCGACTGACCTCAGTGGTTGATCAACCACCACGCGGGCTGATGCGCAAATTAAAAGATCGAGAATTAGAAAGCCCAATGTGTTCTTAGGTTTTAAGAGTGCGTGATATTCCTATATAACTAACCGATGTTTTCAGAATAATTATCAGTTTTTTTTTAGAGGAGAGACATTAGGTCTCGAGTTTAGCATAGTTTACATTCAAATACTTTAGTTTCACAATAAAGTTCTTCTTTGCATCCGGGTTTGTTCTTCCTGCTTTCTTTATTTCTGGTAATTCTTGCTCTGAATTTTGTTCTTTATTCGTAGTATAGAGTTGTTAGTTAGAATCCCTAAGCCCTAATTTCTCTTTATGCGATTTTACTGTCTATTTAATTTAATTATGAATTCTGTTATTTGCATCTTTATTTTTGTTTTCATTATTATCGTTGTTATGTCTAGCTAAACCAACCCCGCTAAGATGTAAGGGATCTATGGCGTAGATGGCATTAGAATAGGTGACCTCGCATTAGGGCTTGGTCGATCGATCGCTTACAAACGATCGAGTCGGCGCTAGTCGATCGATCGGGGTAGCTGTCGATCGATGACTTCACGTCTGGTTTTCCTTTGTTTGTTTCGTTAAGTGCTTTATCTTTCAATGAGACCGAGAGGAGACTTGATAGATGCTTAAACTTGACCATCCCGTAGATCGAGAGATAGGAATGGACAATAATTAACGAATTAAAACGGCTAAATTGCTAAGATCGAGAGATAACGTGATTTAGTTTGCATTAGGAATCATTAATCAAGAACGAGAGTTAGTATTAATGAGACTTAGGGATTAGTAGCATAGGCCGAGAGGTAGCTACTATTTGACATGGACCGAGAGGACTTGTTTTCCCCATCCTTCGCGACCGTATTTCGAGACTTACCTAGACTTATGTGCCATCGAAGCTGTAGTGAACCGACCGTCTTAACATTTCTTTTATCATTGTTTACCGTCCTTATTTACTTTTACTTGTTTATTTAGTTTATGTTATTAGATTTAGTTATAATTTACATCAAAACCCCCCTCGTTGTTACCGTTAGACTAAAATTAGAAATAACTATTATCTCCCTACCTCCCTGCGGATCGACCCTTACTACCGCTTGGTAGTTGTAGTTAGGAAAATTATAAATATTATTTTTTGGTACTCACTTCGACAGGTATCAAAATTTTGGCGCCGTTGCCGGGGAGGCAGCGCTAGTTTTAGTTGTTTTTCATTTTAGTCTGTTTTTTCGCCTCAAGGGAAGACTGAGTACCTTGAGGCGGTTCTTATCTTCTTCTTTAGTGTTGTTTATTTACGAGACTTGAAGGGTGCAGCCATGTTCCATTCTCAGTAGCAGCAGGTGCCGTTTTGTGGGAGATGCGGCGGAACGGGACACACATCTGAGGCATGCTGGCATCCTAAGGAGAAGATGTTTGCTTTTCATCAACTTCAGCTTGACAATTCATATAATTACCCTCCTACTTCACCGCATCAACCATATGTGCCTCCTCATGAAGCCCCACCACCATCCACTCCGTCACAGTAAGAGTTGAAAAACGAAGTTGCAGAGTTGACGAGTCTAGTGCAGTGCACTTGCTTATGGTGGAGGTACGAAAAAGCAATGCGGCGAATTAGGCCTTAATCACGAAGGCGATATCCCAAATTGCTACATTAGACAAGAATGCAGCTGAGATACCGAGTCAATTCCACTCTCTGAATCAGCGTATTGAGACCGTACATGCAATGACGCTGAGGAGCGGGTCCGCTCTTGATGAACCTACGAAAGCTGCTGGAAAAGGAAAGAAGAAAAAGAGCGAGAAAAAGACGGACAACAGCGATTACGGTCGATCGACCGCATCACCTAGTCGATCGACCACTCCGCGATCCTCGGTGGCGCTTTCCGATCTTTTCTGTTCATTCGAAAAGAAGAAGTCGGTCGATCGGCCAAACCACACGGTCGATCGATGATGATGCTGCGATGATGAGCCAATTTGTCCTCCAATACCAGGATAACTTGAGGGATTTCTTGTTTCGGGTGAGACGACTCAAATTATTGAGGCAAGACCCGAGTCTTTGATGGGTCGATCCCGGTTCAAAGTATGACCCGATGTCGATTAATGGTTCATATCTCGAGACGGTCAAGAAGGGTCAAGTTACAACAAAGACAAAGTAGTGGATTTTCAGCCTAAGTCCACTGATGCTGGTATGAGAGACCTAGAGGAGAGGGCAAAGCTAATTCTGACAGCCCCTTATCCAGAAAGACTAGTGCCGACCAAACATGAGGTAACATTCGATAAATTTAAAGATGTCGTGTGTAGTCTTAACGTGCAAATTCCTTTCTTAGAGCTAGTTAATCAAATACCTGCATATATGAAGTTTATGAGACAATTGCTAGCTAAGAAGAGGTCTTTGAATGTTGTGGAGTCGGTGCATTTAATCAAGAGTCTAGTTCGTACTTAACTCACACCGCTACTCATAAACCTCCCGACCCGGTAGTTTCGTGTCCCCCGCAATATTGGTACCTTCTCAATCGAGAAGGCATTATGTGATTTAGGGGCTAGTGTTAGTGTTATGCCTTTGAGTCTAGCTAAGAAGTTGGGATTGACTAGATTTGCCATTACGACATGGTGATCGTGCAAATGGTACATCCGTTACTGCGATTCAGCCGGTAGGGGTCTTAGAGAATGTGCCTGTTCAAATTGAAAAGTTCTTTTTCCTGTTGACTTTGTTGTTTTGGACATTCCTGAAGATGTCAACACCCCAATTATTTTGGGAAGACCGTTTTTAGAAGACATTTGGCGCGATGATTGATGTAGGGAAAGAACTTTGAGATTTAAGGTAGGGAAGCACTCTATTATGTTTGCCCAGTCCCCTAGGAAGAAAGACCCCATGTGGCCCATGACCTGTAATATGATTTCTGAAAAGAAATCTTATTTTGTGCTTTCTGACACTCCTCCTTCATTACCTGTGCCTATTCCTGTTGTGACACCTCCGCCCCAGATTGGGAGCAAATTGGAGGACGATTTGTCTGTTTCATCTATTGCAGGAGCTGGTTTGGGGAAGGATGAGCTGCCAGTTACTCCAGTTGAGCCCATTGTTCAGAGAGGCGGTTTGGGATGTCTGAGCTATGCAACTGACAAGGAGCCAGATGAGGAGCCCAAGAAGAAGGAGCCAGTCAAAATTTCGGAGTCGGATCTTGTGTGTGAGGAGCTAGAAGATGATGGCCATGCTTGGGAAGATGCTAGAGATGATCCATTGAGCATCCCAGTCGGAGTAGAATGGAGTCCAGCTTCTGAGATGAGCACTGCGGAAGCTACTTCATGTAGACAGAAGCCTTGGTCGTAGATCTTCCGCAGTTTCCGTTGATCTTTTCGTTTTTTTAGACCTTTTTAAAGACAATTTATTGCTTTTAGACTTTTCGTGTGCGCGAAACTTCGCTTAGTTTGGTTTGCTTAGGATTTTTATAAACTTTAGACTGTTACTTTGGGTTTTGCGCAATTTTTGGGCGCGTTATTATGTGCTTTTGCAGGTATATGGACCAAATTAGCTCACGTTATTGAGCTAATTCGAAGAAATCGAAAAGTTACGAGTTTCTCGATGGATCGACCGCCAGTCGGTATGGTCGATCGATCGAAGCATGCGAAATCCAGGAACTTCATTCTGTTCACCTTGGTCGATCGACCGGTGATGTGGTCGATCGACCACCCGGAGACTCAATACTTTTTTCGATCATTCCCCTGCTGTGTTTGGTCGATTTGCGGAGTCAAGGGAGTATTCCCTTCACTTTATTCTCCGCTTAATTTCTGATTTCTTCTGTTTTTCTTATTCTTGCACATAATTTTGCGCTTCAACATTGTTTTCTCGAAATTACGCGCGGCACTTGTTTGTCTTTTATGGTACTTTTTGGTAGCACTGCTGGCTACTGAAACCTCCTAGCTCACGCTGGTTTGGGGAGGTTTCCTTTTTCTGTGCTTAAAGTCTTGTGAGTTTCCGAGTTAAATTTCATGTCTTTTATTTATTTTACCGCAAAATCCCATTTCCTTTGCTATTTTCATTACATGATTTTGCACAATGGGGACATTGTGAGATTTGGTTTGGGGAAGGGTTTTGCGTCGCATTTCATTTGATTGCATTCACGTTTACATTTTGTCTTGCATTGTTGTTCATTTCACATTTATACATACAAAATCAAAATCAAAAATTGAAAAAAAAAAATTTCAAAAAATTTCAAAAAAAATGCACGTTTATTTCAGTATATAGGTTGAGTCGGAACGGTAGTATTTCAATGACGACATTGCATTTTCAGCTGTTTTATGCCTAAGTCTTGCTAATTGACATGTTATTAGTAGAATCATATGCATAGTCTACGAGTTTTCGTTAATATCTTGCTGAACTTGAGACTTGACTTAGATTTTTGGCAAACTACTTATATTTTCTGAGGTTTAGAGCTTATAACTGGTGACATTCATGACCAGTTTATCTAGGAATGTGAGTACTACTCCTTATGAGACATGTTACATTAATTTGCATAAATATGAACTTAATCTGCTTAATACCTGTATGCATTCGGTTTGTGGTTTGTTGACACATGTGGTAGAGGTTTCCTTTTATTCATTTTACCCATGAGCCTCTCATAGCCAAATTTAGCCTTTTGTCCCTTAACTACTTCCTATATTTAGCCTGCCTTTGTCAAGCTAGTAGTCTTAGTTTTTGGGAAAGTGTTTATTGCGGTTTGGTTATATGCTCATTTTGAGATGATGTTGGGAAGATGAAAAAAGGAAAGAAAAAAATAGAATTGAAACAGAAAAGAAAAGGGAAGAAAAATGATTCGAAAAAGAAAGAAAAGAAAAAAGAAACGAGTGCTGTAGAAGCTGGTCGATCGACTGACAATATTGGTCGATCGACTGCAGCCCGAGAGAAGAAAAAAAAAGCAAAATCACATGCTTCATTTGTTACGAGTTGGTGATTTCCACTCCCATTTTATCATTTATATCCTTTGGGGAGTTAACTTTTATGGAGGTTGTGAGCTTTGTGCCTCGAATTGGCACCGTGTTGTAGCATTTACATTGAGTTTGAAGTTGGGATTCGCTTATAGTTTGGATTGAAGTTACTAGCTTGGCTTATTACTCCTCATATCCAAATTCACTTTTGCCTCTTCTTACCCGTAGCCTCACATATCCATATTTACCTCGGCATGTGTCATGGTCATTTGATTGGTTGGAATGCAGTTGTAGAGATCATTTTCATATTAGACTGCAGGCATGTTCTTATAGGTCGTAGTTAGGTGAGTGTCATTACAAAATTTACTTCTTTCTATCTTTTACATATACTCACCCGTATTCATTGTGTGATTTGAGCGACCCGTGAGAGTCCATAATGATAAGTCTCTATAGTTGACGGTTCAGCAGTTTTTAACGACTTTATAACTCGTTTGTATGATTCACATTGCTAATTGATTGTTGGTTATTGCATTAAATTGGTTTAGGCTTTACATGTTGCATTTCACTCTGAGATTGAACTCGTTCCATTAGGTTTTAGGATCGAGTCTAGTTCTTGCTTGGGGACAAGCAAGGGTTTGGTTTGGGGAAGTTTGATGCGTGTCTAATATATGATGTTTTGCACCTCATTTTACACGCATTTCAGAGCTCAATCGAGTAGTTTATGCTACTATTTCCCTTGTTTCGTGTATTTCTTCCTTTTCTTGTGATTTTGTAGGAATATGAAGATTTCAGCGAAAAATGAGCCGAATCCATCCCTAAGTACTTAGCATTGCATTTGACATGGATTATTGACTCGAGGAATGAGCTTGGTGCGCGTTTCAAGGCCTAAAGATAGCAAAGTAAGGGTGCGTACGAGTTTAACAAGCAAAGAAGCATTTCACGATATTGCAGCCTGGTTCAGATGGCTATATCTCGAGTTATAGAGCAGATAATCAAGGGATTCCAATTGGAGGTGAAAGCTTATCCTCTTAGCTTTCCAACGCCGCATAGAACGCCTGATTTGACCAAGTAACGAAGAAATGAAAGCTGTTTTAAGATCGGTGCGCGCTGCAGGAATCGTCAGAATGCAATTCTGTACAGCACCTTTGGTCGATCGACTGACCTCAGTGGTCGATCGACCACCACGCGGGCTGATGCGCAAATTAAAAGATCGAGAATTAGAAAGCCCAATGTGTTCTTAGGTTTTATGAGTGCGTGATATTCCTATATAACTAACCGATGTTTTCAGAATAATTATCAGCTTTTTTTTAGAGGAGAGACATTAGGTCTCGAGTTTAGCATAGTTTACATTCAAATACTTTAGTTTCTCAATAAAGTTCTTCTTTGCATCCGGGTTTGTTCTTCCTGCTTTCTTTATTTCTGGTAATTCTTGCTCTGAATTTTGTTCTTTATTCGTAGTATAGAATTGTTAGTTAGAATCCCTAAGCCCTAATTTCTCTTTATGCGATTTTACTGTCTATTTAATTTAATTATGAATTCTGTTATTTGCATCTTTAGTTTTGTTTTCATTATTATCGTTGTTATGTCTAGCTAAATCAACCCCGCTAAGATGTAGGGGATCTATGACGTAGATGGCATTAGAATAGGTGACCTCGCATTAGGGCTTGGTCGATCGACTGGCTTAACCAGTCGGTCGACTGAGCCGGTTGGTCGATCGACTGGAGTAACTGGTCGATCGACTGACTTCGCGTCTGGTTTTGCTTTGTTTGTTTCGTTAAGTGCTTTATCTTTCAATGAGACCGAGAGGAGACTTGATAGATGCTTAAACTTGACCATCTCGTAGATCGAGAGATAGGAATGGACAATAATTAACGAATTAAAACGGCTAAATTGCTAAGATCGAGAGATAACGTGATTTAGTTTGCATTAGGAATCATTAATCAAGAACGAGAGTTAGTATTCATGAGACTTAGGGATTAGTAGCATAGGCCGAGAGGTAGCTACTATTTAACATGGACCGAGAGGACTTGTTTTCCCCATCCTTCGCGACCGTATTTCGAGACTTACCTAGACTTATGTGCCATCGAAGCTGTAGTGAACCGACCGTCTTAGCATTTATTTTATCATTGTTTACCGTCCTTATTTACTTTTACTTGTTTATTTAGTTTATGTTATTAGATTTAGTTATAATTTACATCAAAACCCCCCTCGTTGTTACCGTTAGACTAAAATTAGAAACAACTATTATCTCCCTACCTCCCTGCGGATCGACCCTTACTACTGCTTGCTAGTTGTAGTTTGGAAAATTATAAATATTATTTTTGTGTACTCACTTCGACAGGTATCAACCCTACACTCACTGTCTCCACAAAGGATTATGAAACCACCTACATCTTTCAGGTCATTACCACACATGTTTTACGAATCACTTGCCATTACCATGTCTACGAAAGCCTTATCTAGAACAAGATCAGAATTACAGTAACAACCTCTCACAACCGTGTCCCATCAACAGAATGCCACTATACCATGACAACAACGAAAACATATACAACTCTATTTCATATCGTACTCTACCCTCATTCCCAAACTTAACCTGGTAAAGAAAACATCAACAAACAAAACAACAGTCTATCTGTCCAAACTGAAACTCACCGGAAACAACAACAAACAAAACAACAACTATGTATAACTGATATGTACTTTTGAGAACTCGTATCATAATCATCCCGCCTACTCCACCACAACCGGTGACGGCATCGCAACACCGCCACCAATAGCCACACCGCAGTGTGAAAATACTCGCACCACCACACTATGTACCGTGCCCGGATCACCACCCGAGGCACAACAACCACGTCGATAGACATCACAACTACATACAATTCCCATAAACACTGACTCAAAATAACTTCTCAGACAAGGAAAACTTACTCAAATCCACTTTACTAAATCACAACGCAAAATATTTTATGAATTAAACAGATAATAACCTCATGAATATCATCCCCTTACCATATCACAGATTGACATGTATCGTGAATGTATACAGGTATAACCAGTCATGCCAGATCACTCAAATTATTACCTTTTTAATCATCATTCAATTAGATTAGCGTACCCAACATGCATTACAGAACATTCAAATAACAACTTTATGATAATCACACCATATCACGTCTTGTGAGGTCAAAATCTCACACAAACATTTATATATATATATATATATATATATATATATATATATATATATATATATATATATATATATATCGCAGACCCGTAATCACATCCAACCAGTCAATCCTGATCACGTAAGTTACCACCTTATAAAAGTTACCTCTCACCCGAGCTTAACTCGTATGCCTCTCCTAACACGTTCTCCCATTCGCATAACCATCAACTCATGCCAAATATAACCATACTAGTAATACTCAACTACTAACAGTCGCCTCATATAACCACACCTTATACTCTCTCACAACCATACATAGTAATCTGGTCTCGGCAAAATCAACCTCTTTAGAATTTTTACCTTTCTAATATACCATCACCCTTAACCACTAGTCACAAACCATAACACTACCACTGTCCGGACATCAAACCTCTTACACTCATCTCTAAACATCACGATTTCTTTCTTATCTTTGGTTAACATCCCAAATAACGAACATCGAATCCATCAACAAAATTACCTCAACATTCTTCCCAATACTATTCTTAATTATGTCATCATCTAACTCTCCACCAAAATCTCATATCATGCAGATATTCTACCAACTTCTTACTCCCTTAATTTCTCGAAACTCATGATTAATCATGTTGTCCTGAAACTTCTGTATAACTATTAACTTACTTACTCTTGATAGTATCATACGTCTCGACAATTCCTTACTTTTATGTTACATAACTCCGGTTTACATTTTTCTCAGCTTACTTTTATCCTTCTATTCTCTTTATACTCAACAATACCATTTAATAGCTCAACTCCTTATTACTTCTATCTAACCCTTTAGTGCACCAATTACCTTCTCATCGCTCCAAAACTCAAATCCCATTATTTTATATCGATATCATCTCACTCTTTCTTACCATGGATCTTCTCTTATTATGCTATCACTCACATTTGCCACTAATCTATCCATAAAATCAACGTTCACTGTTTAAACAATTGTATCTCCTTTGTACCTCTTTAGAAATCAGAATTCATTTCATACCGTTAAATGCCCAAGGAAATCCCACAGTAGTTTCATCTCTTAATAAACCAAATCTCCCAAACTCACTGTGTACAAATCTACCTCGCGACATGTCTCCATAAAGTTCACTGTTTACCACTCTTCTCAACCCCCTTTAAAACGAACTTTCACTACATATATCCATAACCCACACGACTCCTAACCATCTCCCTCCATAATTCTTTACACATCTCAAGCTGCCACTATCCACATCCTTACTTTCAATCTTTTTATTCTCACGTTCCTTAGACTCACATCATCCCTTGCCCATATTCACTTGCTTTTACGTTACTCAACACACAATCATATCACTCTTCTCATCTCAGAAAACATGCTCTATGTCATAATTAAGCCATAACAATCTTTCTTTTCTTTTTCCACTATCTATCACAACCACATATAGCTCATCTCCTCCCACCAAACTCATACTCACCAAAAAGTGCCACTCACCACCCCATAAGATTGGGTAACTTACGTATCAAGACCAACATACATGTAAAACAATGCATAAAGAAGCAAAATATCCACTTTGAATTAAACATAATATGCAACGAAGTCAAAAGATAAGCATATGACCCAAAACAGGGGTCACTAGATCGAGTACAGGCCACTCGATCGAGTAAGGGACTTACTCGATCGAGTAGGTGAAGGTAAGAAGCACGTAAAACAAATCACCAGTGCTACTCAATCGAGTAACTGAGGTACTCGATCGAGTGCCCCCCTACTCGATCGAGTGCCAAGGCTACTCGATCGAGTACCATACGCAATTCTCAGCATTGTCCAGTTATCGTAAAACAGTCATAACTAACTCGTTTCTTGGTCGATTTGGGCGTGTGACCAATCGTTAGAATCGTAAAAAGACAAGCTATCACCTCCAATTGGAATCACATCAAAATCATTTATGAATCTCAAGTTATAAAAGTTTAAAGACAACTTTGCTGTAATCAGACGACATAACTATTTGATTTTTACTTCCAAACAACTTAGACAATAACCAAGCAAACAAAACCAATCCAAAACTCATAAAACCAGTATTCCTAGTCATATGTTACTATCTTCAAAAGCCAAGCAACAAATAACTCGATGCACATATATCATTCAACTTACCAATCACATATTACCCACATGTTTTTATTATATAACTTTACGTAAACAAAATTACAATTATATGACATCAAGTATCATATTCACATGTTACTAGCATAACAAAATTATAACATCTCTTCCATCATACAACATGCTTTTTAAAAAAAAAAATATATCATATTATCATGCAACACTTATCATCTTTTTCCACCAATTATTCATGCTCTTACTCAAACTTTCAGCTATATAAACTCATACAACACTACCAACAACATATATGTATACATAACTCTATGTAGAACTCAAATCAAACAAATTTTCCTCCCGTATCTCTATAATGCCATATCGTAAAACAACTATCATGCTTTGAATTAATAACTTACGAAATCACATCATCACCATGTTTTCTACACATTCCCATTCTCCACATACATACATCCACTGATTCATGCCACACATCACCATATAGGTACACAATTCGCAAGATAAACACATAGCGATCCCGACTCATATCCCATGGTGACCGGTTCAAAATTGTAGGGCGAGTTCGCGACTTTAGGACGTCTCCCAAGTCTTTACATTAGCTCCTACAACCTTTACCCCGGGTTCATTTTAATTGCCTCCCTATATTCATTAAATTCATTGGTTACAGCACTAGTAGAAAAAGTCTCATTGACATCGCTTATTTTACCCCATTTACATCGCTTTTGTGGCGATGTTTCTGGGGGCGACGTATTTTGTATTTTTACCTTAACATCGGTTTTAGAACCGATGTAAATATTATACAATTAACATCGGTTATAGGTGAAAACCGATGTTAATTGTGTTTCAATTACATCGGTTTCTAAGTAAAACCGATGTTAATAGCATCTAATTTACATCGTTTTTGGTGTAGAACTGATGTAAATATCAACTTATTTACATCATTTATGACTAAAACCGATGTAAATAGGTATTTTTATTATTTTAAAAAAAAATATTTGAGGCGTTTTTAATTGGGGAAAACGCCTCAAATGAGAGCTTCAATCAATTAAAAAAATTACATTTCCAAAACCCATAATGTATGTATAAATATACATTGTTTTGAACATAAATATTCTTAGATTTACACATAAATAGATACATGTAGAATACCTCTGACTAAATAATGACAATATTGATAGTAAGATACAAAATGAAATTAAAAAACTAATATTTCCTTGCTTGTTCCATATATTTGAGCTCCTTCTAACTACCAACATTGTGTCGAGTTTTCATCCTTAACTCTTCATGGCTTGGAGGGGCAATTTAAAAACAAATCAATGTGTATTTGAGCCTGCATATGTACAATACTACAAATTACTATTGAGAAACATATATATATATATATATATATATATATATATATATATATATATATATATATATATATATATATATATATATATATATATATTACGAGTACCATTTGTGTTGTGAGATCTAACACGGCATTCTGCAAAGTTGGCAATTACTGCCTGAGCCTTTCGCTTGATATCCTCGAGGCAGATATTAGTAACCATATAATATGACATTAGAACTTGATCCTCTGCCTGCAACATAAAAGTTACCTGCTCAGGGGCACCTGGCACCTTTACTGGCTTGATGCCAATTTCTGTTTTTTTTTTTAGACAAAGGTGTACTAACTTATTATAAATAAACAAAATTTACAAGAAACCGCTAACATACCAGTTTTTATTACAATCTAGGAAAAGCTTAACACGATTAAAACTATTAGAAACAGCTATCGGGACTAGAGGCATGTCGCTTTTGAAAAGCAACTGTAGAAGGTTTTTGTTGCCAATTTCTGTTGATATCCACAAACTAGAATGACAGCTTTTTAACCATGGAAATACATGTTTCGAAACTAGGTGACATTTTGCAAAATGTATAAACAAAAAAACCAGCCACAAACGCTGATAGTAAAAGATCTATGGTCAAAGATTGCTCTTAAATCTCTCTAAAGAACAGTACTAAAGGCTCAGAGAGATTCAAGATTCAAGAACCTGCATATAATCACCGAGCAAACCCTTATCTAAAAGCATTTACGAACTTTTTGAAAAAAGAAAAAGGTGAAACTGCAAAAGAGATGACAGTTTTTAAGTAGAATACCTATGAGCGATATGGTGCTGCAACTCTGCAAGCAGTGGTTTAATATCTATCATGAGTATGTCAGGAATTAATTTCTCATTGCCGGTGAACCATTTATGGAATTTATATTCCAACCCTTGCTACACAGTATCCATATTTACCATTCTCACGCAAAAGGCTGAAGATAACCATTGCACAGCTTTAAATTTAAATTGAAAGAAAACGAATTGACTCCAATTATGCTCTAGCGAATGATAAAAATAAAAGCAAGTACAAGTTATCTTTATAACTAAAAGTCTATGCCTGTTTACAGCACTAGCATGAAGTATCTTAGAGGCTGAGTTCTTGACTACCTGCCATAAAAAAAGATAAACATACCATTTGCCTGAAGCTCCTCAAGAGCAAAGCAGCTCCCAATGGATTCTGGAAGATATGTTATTTGGTTATTTGAAGCATTTAGAAGCTTTAACTGCAAAAATTAGACCAAATATAAAGATGGTTGAGTAATTTAAAAAAAAAAAACAGAAAATAATGAACAAAAGGTCAAATAACTTGTGGGGCATCCAGGGTACTTTCGAAGTATCCGTAGCATAAAAAAAATGAAAACTATTACGCTGACGCATACAAAATACGTAGGAAACAACAAATAAGAAAAGTTCGTATAAGTAGATCATACATAAAGGGACAACAAGATATTCAAGCTCATATACTTCAACTAAGGTGTGATCATTTTGAACATATTGCAGCCTAATGGTCACAAATACTAACAAGAAACACCCAATATATAACCCATCATAATCATCCTACTGCCTCCAAAGAAGCATAGCCACTCACGAGGTTAGGCGCGTCAAACATTTCACCCAATATAGAGGTTGTTTCCAGTAGATACACAATCATAAGAAAGATGACTGTTTAGTCAGACTTTAGTAAGTTTACTAATAATACTCCCTCCAACGAACCCCATCCAATCCAATCTACCGCCATTAAAATTTTTTAGAGCTAAACTCGGAAAACAACAACTCGATAACAATACTAGACCAATCAAAAACACTAATCAACTTCCCCTTAGCAAATTTTCAACTCCCGTATAATTACTCTATGTCATATAAGGTCTTAGCTATAAATCTCACTATAGCAAAATGACAATTTCACCACTAACGACAACAACCAAACAAACAGACAACAACCAAACAAAAAATACATAAATCATGCACCTCAAGTAGATTAATTGGTCTGGATAACATCAAAAATGAGATTGGTCAGGAACACCACAAAGAAACGACAGATTTGTATACAATATTCATAATAAATCAAAGAAACAACATAAAAATAAATGGACAACTCACCTGAATAGAGTGAAGATGTAGTCGTTTGAAGATAGCCATGGAACACCTCTATAATACTAATAAACAATTATGAAATTGGAGATTAGTAAACCCTAATTGACATTGTTCTCTAACATAATCCAGAAACATTCGAGAATCATCAATAGCAGTAGCCATAAAATGAGGAGAATTGCAGAAATAACGGGAATTAAAATGCAAATGAAATTGAAATGGAAACCCTAATTTAGAAAAAGGGAAAGACATATTTTCCAGAAAAGGGAGAAAGAGAAAAAGAAATGAATACCATAAATGTATAAGCTCATTAAATCGAAACCCTAATCGTAGAAAGGCGAGCGATTTGCAGAAGTGAAGGGGCGTCACACACGTATGTAAGCACGAGATATAAGGTGGTATCAATGGTGTGTGCGTCTGTGGTGGTGCAGGATGGTGATGGCGGCGGTGGTCGTCTCTGACGCTGTGGTGGTTGAGGGCGAGGGTGATGGCGAGATGAGGATGAGAGCAACAAGTTATCTGAGAAAATGAAGGGTTTTGTGAAGAGGAGAGGCACTTTAATAAGAAAATTTTTACATCGGTTTTAAATAACCGAGGTTTATGATACCCTTTTACATCATTTATTTGAAATCGATGTCACTAATAAAAAAACATGTACACATTTTACATCGGTTTTTCTAAGAACCGATGTTATTTATGAACATTTACATCGTTTCAACTAAAACCGATGTTTTTGTGGCGATGTCAATAGGACTTTTTCTACTAGTGCAGGTTTCAGGATCGTCGCTCTGATACCATTTGTAACACCCCCATACTCCAAGTGCCTTACCAGGACCAGTCAGGTATAAGGATACTACCATCTCGGGTACCCGAGTCAATGATAATCATAAGACAATAAGGAAACGTACTTTATTAAATAAGTTTAAGTGATTACATAACAAAACCAACTGTAAGCAAAATACAACTGTTCTCAAACTATAAACCAACTGAATGGAACTGTCTTAACAAACACAGCGGAAGACTAAAGACTCTGATATGTGATGACTCCATCCCCAGCTAGATCCCACGCGTATCCAAGATATACCTGTCAAGCAACTGCTCACCACCCCCGAATGGATCACCACAGTTTTTAAAACATTTAAACGGGGTCAGTACTAATCACACAATTTATATAATCAACAGTACAGCAAACAACACGGCTCAAACAGTCACACACAATCACCCACTCCAATCAACTCCGTCTCCGACTGTCCACTGGACCAGCCCTGCCAGTGGGGGACCGCAGCCGTTCCCACCTAAGCCCCGCTCATCATACCGAGCGATAACCCTGTCCCATTAATGTGCACATCCCCTCCCGTGGCGGGTTCCACGGAGGGCGAAACTTGGGCGTGAAGCCACTCCCGCAAGTTACTCCACTCAGCCGAGAACGCAACTCGAGAACCAGAGACAAACAATCACATCCATCAACAACAATCAATAAACAACCGTCACGAAACCAATCAACAAGCACTAATTACAGCACAATCACCACACATTATGTAACTAATACTGAGTAGGGAAACCCTACCTGGAACAGCAACACAATCAGACGGTCTCAACAGCTGTATCAAAATTCCTCTTCTACGAATCCTCCTCCTAGCATATAATCACATAATCACTAATTACACAAAACTACCACAAATCCCCAATTCCCAAAATTAGGGTTTAACGAAACTTAATTAAATATAACAAATTCGATACATAGATCTTACCCTCGACGCAAGGATCACAAAGATGTAAAGAACGATGAAATCCGACCTCTCAAGCTCCGAGATTTGTCAATAATGTGATTGATGCGAAGAACGTAGTTTGTTTTCTCTTTGAACGTAATTAGGTTTGATAAAATGTATTAAGGAAGTGACGGAGTTGTTTATATATTCAATCGCATTATTAACAAAACCCGACAAATCATCACCCCGTAAACAGGCTACTCGATCGAGTAACTGAGGTACTCGATCGAGTGCCCCCCTACTCGATCGAGTGCAAGGCTAATCGATCGAGTACCCAACAGGTTAGAAACTATTTTAAAACGCAACACACCCTTACTCGACAGAGTAAGGCCCACTCGATAGAGTACGCAAAGACTCATAAAACCGTAGTATTACAGGTAGTGCCTCCAAATCTTAAGAGCAAAAACAACTGCACCCAGTTCTAGATCATGAGTAGGGTAGTTCTCCTCTTATGGCTTCACCTGCCTCGAAGCATAAGCTATAACCTAGCCTTCCTACATCAACACATAACCCAGACCATTGTTTGAAGCATCGGTATATACTTCAAAGTTCTCACATCCCTCTGGCAAAGCTAGAATAGGAGCCGTGGTCAAACGCTCCTTTAAGGTTTGGAACGCCGTCTCACAACCCTCATCCCAAACAAATCTGGTCTCCTTCCTCATCAAAGCAGTCATAGGCCGTGCTATGGTGGAAAAGTCTTTCACGAACCTCCTATAGTAGCTAGCAAGGCCCATGAAACTCCGAACCTTAGCAACACTCTTTGGTGATTCCCACTTGGTCACAGCCTCAATCTTGGTAGGATCCACGGATACTCCCTTCTTGGATATGACATGACCCAAAAAAGCCACCTCTTCTAACCAAAACTCACACTTTGATAACTTGGTATAAAGCTGGTTCTTTCTCAGAGTCTGCAAAATGATCCTTAGGTTCCCCTCATGTTCATCCTTAGTTTTAGAGTAGACTAAGATGTCATCAATGAAGACAACCACGAACTTATCCAAAAACGGACTGAAAATCCGATTCATCAGATCCATGAAAGCTGCTGGTGCATTAGTCAAACCAAAAGGCATTACCTCATACTCATAGTGGCCATAACGGGACCGGAAAGCTATCTTTGGAATATCCTCATCCGCTATCCTCAATTGGTGATAACCTGACCTCAAGTCGATCTTAGAGAACACTCCTGCTCCACTCAGCTGATCAAACAAGTCATCAATCCTAGGCAAAGGATACTTGTTTTTCACTGTGACACGGTTAAGCTCCCTATAGTCGATACATAGCCTCACGCTCCCATCTTTCTTCTTCATAAACAAAATTGGAGCTTCCCATGGCGACACACTAGGCCGGATATACCCCTTGTCTAACAGCTCATGTAACTGTTTCTTCAACTCAGCTAGTTCCTTAGGTGCCATACGATATGGTGCTTTAGATATAGGGCATGTTCCCGGTTTAAGCTCCACGTTGAAGTCAACATCTCTCTTTGGCGGCAACTCCGGTATCTCTTCAGTAAAAACATCATCAAACTCTCCCACCACAGGTATATCAGCAGCTGTCTGCGGCTCTATTCGATGATCTCTCACTTGACAAAGAATCAAGGGGCACTTCTTCCTCAAGCATTACTTTAAGGTCATTACCGCTATGAACTTACACTTAGGTCTCACAACAAATCCCTTATAAAACACCCTTATACCCCTGGGACCCTTTAAAGACACTTTTTTTTGCCGACAATCTATCTTGGCATCATACTTACCCAACCAATCCATCCCGACAATCACCTCAAACCCATCCATAGGAAACTCTAGCAAGTCTACCGGTAAATCTACCCCTCCAACCAACAAAGACACTCCCTTGTACAACTTAACACATGACACTGACTCCCTGGAATGGATAAACACCTCGTCCTTTACAAGTTTTAACTCTCCTAAATCCATAGACAAAGCATGACTCCTAGACACAAAAGAGTGTGTTGTCCCCCGAGTCAAACAAAATAAAAGACGGTACATTATGAACAAGAAAGGTACCGGTAACTACATGTGCATCGTTCTGAGCTTCTTGCTTATGCATCATGAAGAGATTCCCACTGCTTTTCTGGCCTCCCCCTTGAACTGGAGCATTAGAAGTGCTCGGTTTGGTTGCCGAATCCTAGGTGACACTGTTGTTCTGGCGCTGATATGATCCTCCACTGTTGCGGTTAAAACCGCCATTGTTGTTGTGTCCACCATGGTTACTCCATGATCCACCCTGCCGATTACTAGCAAAGCTCTAACTCGGACCCTGTGAGAAGTTCCCCTGAAAAGTTCCCGAGCCAACTCCAGTCTTGGCACTCGTGCAGTCTCGCCTCTTGTGGCTTATGCCACCACAGTTATAGTATGACATGTTGGAGTTGTCAATCACACTCCGACCACCACCTCTACCCCATCCTCGAGATCCTCTAGAGAAACCAGCCCCACCAGAAAAACCCTTGGCTTGGTTGAAGTTGCCCTTCTTGTTACCCGACTGATTGTTGTTCCCACTATCAGCCTTTCTCTTCTCAGCAGTAGTCCTCTCTATAGCTTCCTTTGAGAGATCTACCATTCTCTCAGCTTGACCAGCCCTCAGATACACATCCTTGAGATCAGTGATGACTCCAGCTGGTAAACGGTTCATGAACTTAGCTGACAAACATCTCTCAAAGCGAAGAGCCAAACCCCTCTACCCTAGCTGCATGTCCTCAGCTTAACGAGACAACTCAAGGAACCGGTGACAGTACTCTGTGACGGTCATATCATCGGTCATAGTGAAGGAATCGAACTCAGATCTCAACTTGTGATGGATATGCTCCGGCACAAACTGTTCCCTCATAGTGCTCTTCAGAACCGACCATGGTATAGCCCCTAAGCCCTCAGCCTGGTAGTACGCTCTGGCGTCCTCTTTGACATTTTGCCACCACACAGCGGCCTCGCCCCTCAGGTAGTACACTACCTGCTCAACTATCATATCTTGCGGACACTTGACCACTTCCATGAGACTTTCCATCTCACGATGCCAGTTCTCGAGCAACTTATGTTCCCCAATGCCCTCAGAGGTAGGTGGGTTAAAGCGGGCGATGATGATGCTAAGTTAGGCAGCATCCACAGGTTTCTCCGCCCCCTTTCCCACGTTCTTGAGAGCCTCAAGAAGAGCCTCTTGTTGTCGATCATACCACCAATCTCATCTATGGTCATCTCAGAAGCTTGAATTTGCGCGGCAGTTCTTTTTGGCGGCATTTTGAGCTAATAAGAAGTAAAGAAACGTAAGCACAAAAGCCTACGGCTGAAAATATAGTTGACCCTCCGCCAAAGAAGGACTCGGCCGAGCATATAGAAATACTTGGTCGAGTAAGGACTACTCGGTCAAGTATCACTGACACTAGGTCGAGTACTCGACTCCAGTAGCCAACGTCAAATTCAAAAGAACCTTACTCGGTCGAGTATAAGCCATAGTCGGCCGAGTATGCCCTACTCGGTCGAGTACACCTAAGTACTCGGTCGAGTAAACACATCCAGTAGCCATTGCTACTCACTTCCAAACAACACTCGGTCGAGTGCCTGGTTACTCAGCCGAGTACCCGCCCTGCACGACCGAGTCATGCCAAAGCAAGCTACAAACAGCATAAAAATGCATCCTATCATGCTTTCTACCCAAAATAAAACACATTACGTCATGAATCTGAAAACCACATAGTAAACACGTAACGTGCCCATCACTTTTATGCCAAAACCGTTTTCAATTAAATTCGCATAACAATTCCATCATGCCTTTCTACCAATTCTCAATGTCCTTCTCAAATTCCACACATTACACCTCCTACCACATGTTCCAAGCATTCGATTTCAACACACCACATACATATATTAAACAAAAACATGACACATTCCCCCCGTGATGGGCTTGAGTTCGTGAGGGCCATAATGAGACTCCGGGACGTCTCCCGAGTCTTTGCGGTAGCTCCAAACAACTCTCCCCGAGTTCATTTTATTTAGACTCCTTAAGTTCATTGGGTTCATTTGTTTTAGGTGTCAGAATCGTCGGCTCTGATACCACTTTGTAACACCCCCTCATACCAAGGTACCTTACAAAAACTAGCCCAACACGAAAGGCTGTTACCATCTCGGTTGCCCGAGGTTAGTACATATCAAAAGGAACAGTCCCAAACACATTTATTAAGATACGGTAAGGTATTAAAACTTACAATGTTCCAAAATCCAAAAATGTAAAACCAAATGCTATCAAATACAAAACAAATGCTAAGACTCATGATGGTGATACTAAATCTGGCGTGACGACTCTCCCATGACCGCCCCAAGCTCACCAAATGCATTACCTGTCACAGCCTGCTCACCATCCCCAAATGGATCACCGCAGATTTTACAAAACAACAACGGGGTCAGTACTGTTCAATTAAAATAAGACAAGGCACAAGTAACCAGTTGATCATCCTCCATCCCCAGTCTCCCGATCTCACACAGTAACCGACTACACACCGAAGTGTGTAGCCCTGCCAGACTACCCATCGCAATAGGTAGTCCACACCGCCAGTGAGGGACCACATCCAATCCCCACCAAAATCCCGCTCATCAACGAGCGATAACCCTATCCCTTAATGTGCACATCCCCTCCCGTGACGGGTTCCACGGAGGGCGAACTAGGGCGTGAAGCCACTGCCGCAAGTGATTCCACCACAACAACATCACATCCACCACCACAACACCAACACTCTGATGATCAGCAGAAACGGGCATACACAATACAATCACATCTTAAATCAATTAACAGTAACTGAGTAGGGAAAACCTACCTTAGCAACAACAGCAGTGAAGAGAATCAAGCAACTAGAACGGCTCCTCTACGAAGTCTTCGCCTAAACAAAAATAACATAACACAATTACTAATTGCAAAACCACATTTCCCCCCAATACATGATTAAAGACAACCCTAGAAAATAATCACCAACAATCAAGGGGATAAAGACTTATCGACGGAGGAATAAAGGATTGAATGCGATTGCTACGATTATCGACACACACAGAGGAGAGATTCGGAGTGATTAGAGCGTCGTACGATGATTAGGTTTTGTAAATAGTGTTTAGGAAACTGATTAATGAAATTATATAATGCCCTAATTACTCCGAAATCAAACCGCTGAAATATTACTCGCCAGACCCGATACTTGGTCGAGCATATAGTATACTCGGCCTAGTATCCTCTACTCGGTCGAGTATTCAGTATACTCGGCCGAGTGTTCCTCGGCAATAGCCAAACAGACTACACAACACACACTACTCGACCGAGTAGGCCATACTCGGTCGAGTACCAGCCTATAAAATCCGTAGTATTACAGATGGTCCTTCCATAAGCGCCTTTTCCTATTCCATTTTTTCCTTCAACATATTTTCATGATGTAAATCAAACACCTTGCCAACATGAGTGTATGCATTATTAAGGAGTCCTTATAATTCAGCCGTAACAGAGGGATCGTCTAGAAATGCATCATCTAAACAACTCATGTTAACATCCTCCTTCTTCAAATCCTCCTCCACTTTACCCTCTTTTGTCTTCAACTCCTTCTCTACTGCCCATTCCTCCTTTCTCTCCTTCATTTCATACTGATCTTTCTCCTTGTCCTCCTCCACTTTATCCTCCTCCATCTTCTCCTCTTGCTCCTCTTTATCAAAACTTGCATGAACACCTAAATCCTCAGTAGCCTCGGTAGCACCCTCCCTTTCACATTCAACACCTTCCCTTTCACCTTCTTCTCTACTCTGCTGTGAAAAGGAGAAGCTTTCAAATAAAGAATCGGCCAAATTTAACATTTAGGTGACAGCGGGGAAATCAGGAGCCTTACACTTAGCATTTTTAACTGCTTTGGTAAACTCACCATAAATGTCTGCAAGTCGAATGGTTGTGCCTACCAAAACTTTGATGGATTCTTTTTGCCCATCAACCGGTTCAGGTTCAGATTCAGCTTCAGCTTGAGGGTAAGGTTGAGGTTCAGGTTCAGGTTCAGGTTGACGTTAAGCTTCAGGTTCACATGCAACATAAACAAATATGGGTTCAACAGACCCGTTTCCAAAGCCGTCCCCCTTATGCTTCTCCAACTTAACCCTTTCTCTTATCTTCTCATCTGTCCAATTCGCTAACAAGGGAAATGATAGAGGCACTTTCCTCGTCATGAAAATAACTCGATCCAAGTAGATGATCTAGAAAATCAGAATCGGTCCCTTAATATAAGTCTTATGGGATTTAGCTACAGCCGCCTTCCATGACATGACATTGGATATCATATGGGACCGTGCAAATTTGCACCAATTCATGTGAGGGACACCGAGAGATTTGAAAGGGAGCTTAAGATCCGAGGGCTGGGGTGATCACCTACTACCCCCATCAACAGAACATTGACGATATAGATGAGGAAATTCCTCTTGAAATCGTCTCCACCATCCCGCTGCTTCATCATCTTTTTTAAGAGATCCCTTTTAGTAATATCTCTGGTCAGAAATTGATCTTTAAATCTCTTGACATCCTCTGTGTACTCCGTTTCTTTACATTACATTCCAACTGGAAGAATGTCAATCGGTCCCATAGGAATTCCAGTTGCAACATGGGCATCCTCATCCGAGATAACCAGATTGTGGTTCATCAATGAACAGTTGAACGACTTAAACGTCTCGACAATCCATCTGGCCAAATGGCCATTGATTTCTTCTGACTTCAGCTGTAACAAACCTCCAAACCCCATAGTGTGGATGGCTTCAATTTGCTTTTCGGATGGGTCCAACTTGATCAAACTAGTGATCAAGGAAGGACTCATATGAGTGAGGAGAGGCTTATACTTGTCAGAACGATTTCTTTTTTTTTGCAGTTTGCCTAGGCCTTTTGCTTGTTTCTAAAGCCTTCCTCTTGTTGTTGCTAAGAGGTAAATCTGGTGGGACTTCCTCGTGAACCTTGGGTTGGATACGCGGATTCCATCGACGCGTTGGAATTTGTTCTGGTTCTGCTGCTGTAGTACTTGGTTTTGGAGGATTATCTGCCAAAGTAGTTAGCATAAGGAAGGCAGCTTATTTCATGCATATAAAAGGTTTAGGGACGGGAAAAGGTTTAGGTTTGGATTAGGCGGACCGCTACCGCGGATCCGCCTAATCCAACCCTAAACCCTTTCCCTTTCTACTGTCATTCGAATAGGAGGAAAACATAAAGACACCCTTGAGGGGCAGAGTGAACCCTTTTCTGGGGACGGGATTAAAAATAGAGGACCGAGTGTCCTAAAACGGGACAGGAAAGGGTTTAGGGATGGATTAGGCGGACCGCTACCGCTGATCCGCCTAATCCAACCCTTAAACCTTTCCCTTGCTACTGTCATTCGAACGGGAGGAAAACCTAAGGAAACCCTAGAGGGGCAAAGTGAACACTTTTTTGGGGACAGGATTAAAAATAGGGGACCGAGTATCCTAAAACGGGACGGGAAAGGGTTTAGGGTTGGATTAGGCGGACCGCTACCACGGATCCGCCTAATCCAACCCTAAACCCTTTCCCTTTTTACTGTCACTCGAACGGGAGGAAAACCTAAAGACACCCTAGAGGGGCAGAGTGAACTCTTTTTTGGGGACGGGATTAAAAGTAGGGGACCGAGTGTCCTAAAACTGGACGGGAAAGGGTTTACGGTTGGATTAGGCGGACCGCTACCGCGGATCCGCCTAATCCAACCCTAAAACCTTTCCGTTGCTACTGTCATTCGAACGGGAGGAAAACCAAAAGACGGGGTTGGGTAATGCACATGGATAATGCACATGGATTGCTTTTTGATGCATCTACAAGTCTACTTCATGCATTCATAAGGGTATTGCACCCCTAAATCACCATTATTATTTGGAACAAATGGCAGGGATCGAAAATCCAAAAAAGGGACAGGAAAGGGTAAACCCTCACCATTGTTGTTACTAGAAGGCAAATCTGGTGTAACTTACTTGGTAACTTTTGGTTGGATATGCGGACTCCGTCGACGTGGAGGAATATGTTCTGGGTCTGCTGCTATAGTACTTGCTTTGGGAGGATTATCTCTCAAATTAATTAGCGTCGGGAAGGCAGTTTATTTCATGCATATACAGGATTATTAAATGCACATAGATTGTTATTTTTATGCATCTACAAGGCTGCTCCATGAATTCAGAAGTCTATTGTACCCCAAACCCTCTACGTTAACAATTAAACATGTAATTATAAAACAATATAAGCTCGATGATTGACAAAATAAGGAAAATAAATTTCATTAATAAAATATAACATCCATACATGACAAAATTCGACAACATCCAAAATGTAAAACAGCCGACTACATAATTGTACAAGGGTGGCTTAATACATGTAATTATACAAGATTACTACGAAAGACTGAAAATACGACAACTTTAACACCTGAACGGTTAAAGGCCTAAATACACAGACATCAAAATGCTAAAAAGTGGTACGAACTTGAGTAGTTGAGTTATATTTCGAGCAAGTAAGGTAAATCTAAATAAGTTAAAGTTACCCGAGTTGTTAACTCTGTTGAAATGGCAACTGCTATATATGTCACGCGCTGGAAATGGCGTAGCTAAAGCCTGAAGCAACTCATTCACATATGCGCGTTCAGTATCATCAAGAGCGTTAAGGTGTTCTCTTTGGAAATGATTTTTCTCTTGGTGATAATGCAGGAGCAGTTTAGCTGCCAAATCTTGAGTCATAAAGCATTTGCATCTCTTATAAATTATTCTAGGACCCCTACTAATAATTCTTACACCGTTGATATCATTGGTACGTAGAGAAAGCCCATGTTCACGTTCAATGCGAGGTGCACTTGGGTGTATGAGGAAAAGCTGAGACCAATTCCTACAGACCAACGCCATGTTTTTCATTAGATCTTGATTATTAAAAACATCATCAAGTTGGGCTTGATAACGGTTGTCAGTGAGCTCAACTTTGATTAAGGGATCAAATGAGAAACTCATAGCCTCTTTTTTTTCTCTTACGTAATTCTCGGCAAAAAGTGCTTTATCTTCTGCAAGAATTTTGAATACCCACACCTTGCACCAATTGACCATACTTGGCTATGTATAAGTAATTGACCAGTAAGGTAGAAACCAGAGAATGACCTACAAGAATCACAAATTGAACTCTAGAATGAAAAAAAGCAGAAATAGAAACTAGTACGGAAAAGAGTACAAGCATTGCGTCATTTGAAATATCACATTCAGGTCTAGAATTCAGAAAAGAAGTAACATAAACTCAACTTAGAAGGACAAGATTAGAAGCATGTAGTACAGGTATTCCATCCAAGTTTAGAGAGAGCACATTCTATATGTACAATAAACTCAACATACTGTATGCATGTACAAGATTGTTTAATGCACATAGATCGCTTTTCCATGCGCCTACAAGGGTACTTCATGTACTGACAAGGTTATTGTAGTCTATCATTATTTTGGGGTAAGGGATGAAAGACAAAAACAGAAGAAAGTATGCAGATTTTCTTAGTCAAATACTTTGGTCAACAACATCATTTATGCTTGAATTTGTTGGTTTTGGTGTGAAATAATCTTTCACTGATCTATCTCCTTTTATTGGTGCTTTTTTAACTGGTGGTTTTTTCTTCATTGCAACAGTCTTTCACCCCATATCAGTGAATGCATTGACTGATATATTAACACAGGTGAAAATAGAAACGCAAACTGTTGGACAAAGCAGAAGTTGAAGAGCTTGAAACACAACACATATACTAGACTAAATATGCATTATTAAGAAACGAAATGTGAACAAATTCTACAGTAAGACGATGATATGCAGCTTAAGTAACAACTTTAAATGTATACAATTTCAGGAGCAGGTCAACAAAATCCAGGTTAATTTAACAACAAAAAATCGATTCGAACTCGAAATGTAAACAATTTTAGCAGCAAATCCACAAATTAGAAGTTGATAACTAATAATCAAATTTTCAAACTATTATAAACTGTAGGAAATGATGTAATCAAAAGTCCCAACAATTTTAGAGCATAAAAATTCAGCAACAATAACTACTAATTGTAATCAGAAGTTTCATTAAGAAGATTTCAGCAATTACCTAAACCTAATAACATGTTATATGATTGGCGAAGTGGAATAAAGCATTTTCGCAGGTTAAAAATGAAAAGTAACAAAGGACATGTTGAATTAGGGTTCAAGTACTGCTTAATTTACTGAAACTAAGACTACAATCTCAGAATTTGTCATACAAAAACAATTAATTAGCTTGATTAGATAAACTACAAGAAATTAGGGTTAATAACAATACAAAAAAATGATGAATATGAGCTAAAATGACATGCATGAACTAATTAGGGAAAGTATGGAGTGAAATCGCCATTAATTTGAGCAGGTGAGTACCTTAATATGAAGGGATGAACCTCGTTGATGGCGGTTGAAGCGTATTAAAGGTCCGAAAATGGTGCTGATGAACGACTTGAAGCTAACTTGAGAATCGAATTTGAGAAGTATGATGATCGGAGAGAATAATCGGAGAGGATTATCGGTGATGAGAATTGTCGAAGAGAGAGGAAAAAAGATGAGAGAGAAAGTGTAAATGGGAAATTAATTTGAGATAGAAGGGTTTGGGTGCGCGGGTTATGTAACCTCCATATTATGTTATTGTTTTATTTTTAGTATTATTAGTATTAGTATTATTAGTAGTTCTCATGTTTCTCATCATCCTAGTGGTTCTCATAGGATCCTAAATATATATATATATATATATATATATATATATATATATATATATATATATACGTGTATCGTATATTATTATTATTATTATTATTATTATTATTATTATTATTATTACTACTACTACTACTACTACTACTACTACTACTACTACTACTACTACTACTACTACTACTATTATTTTTTTTTTTTTTTTTAAAAGGGATACGCGCAGCTTTCATTAAAATAAAAATAAAAGTTTACATGAAATTAGTGGGGAGCCGAGAGACAATCTGGGCTCCTACACCCTTAGGAATAGCAAAGCTAAGTCTAGTAAAAATGTAAGCGGCCACCCGAGCCCCCGCATCCTGAGATACCGAGAATTTCTAGATCCGCTTGAGCAAGGCAACGGCATCCGAACCCAGCTCCCTAAATGAAGAGAAAGACAAAAGGTAGGAAACCATAACCCGCTACCGCGCACAAATCCCCATACTTATTACAATTATTATTAGTATTATTATTATTATTATTATTACAATTATTATTAGTATTATTATTACTATTACTATCATTATCATTACCATTATTATTTTATTATTCCGTCTTATACATAATTCATAGAAACAATATACAATATATAATTATAAAATACGGGGTATTACAGTCTTCCCCCCTTAAAACGAACTTCGTTCCCGAAGTTCGCCTCACTCTCTCTCATTTCCAACTACTCTCTGGAGTCTCATCACCTATCTTCAAGTACTCTCTCGAGGTTCTTACTGTCATGCTCAATCCCATTATGCCAATATGATTCTCATCTCTCTCATCGGGTTCACACAAGCTCACACATTTTCCTTTGTTGTAAATCCTCTCTTTACTCATGCGCTACTCATATGCGTACTACGCTCGTTTTCCCTCTTTAAACTCCCGATTGTTACATTCACTCCCCCTAAAAGAGAACTTCGTCCCGAAACTCATGCTCGATACTCATAAGGTACTCTCAATGGACTCATCATCTAATGCCTCAAACTTATCACCTCCCGGGTTTACTAACCGTTTCTCTACTTCAAAAGTCTATGGTTGACTCTCGTACGTTCATAAGATCGTTGATATAAGACTTAGTCTATGGGTCTCCCAAAGGTCAAAGCACAAAGTCAAAGTCGGGGTCTAACGTTCTAATTTCATAAGTAACTCTTAACTAACGTCGATGATATATATATATATATATATATATATATATATATATATATATATATATATATATATATATATATATATATATATATATAGTATTGAGATCATATAAGTCCCCTTCTAAGTGTGAGTCCATAAGTCCTCATCCAAGCCATTGGATGAGGAAGATGGGTGGTGGAGATCAAAGCACAAAAAGGTGATTAATTAGCTAAATAAACACTCTCTCTCACTATCTTAACTAATCCACCCTAATTATCACTAATTTCACTATATATAATTTATTATCACACTCATTTATCTCTCATCTCACACAATTCATTCACCTTCTCTATCAAAAACCCAATAAATTCAAAACCTAAAAATTCAAAAAAAATTCCCCCTATTTTCCTCACCAACCCACCCCCTCACCCGACACCACCATACCCGACACCACCACTATCTGACGCCACTACCACCGTCGGCCGACAATAACAACCCAGCCCTCACTCGACACCACCATACCTGACACCACCACCATCTGACGCTACCACCACCACCCACGACACCCCCACCACAGCCACCATACCACACCCACGACACCCCCACCACAACCACGCAACCACCACCACCAGCGACCCTCAACCTCACGCACACCACCGCCACATCTGACCCCTCGACCTCACGCAGCCACCCGCCTCACGCCGCACTGCCGCCCACGGGTTGTGTTGTTGTCGTTTTTTGGTGTTTGTAATTGTTGGTGTTATTGTCACAGTTTGTCGTTGTAGTTTTGTTTGCTTTTTTTTTTTTAAATTGTTGGTGTTGTTGTCATGTGTTTGTCGTTGTTGTGTTTGTTTTAATAATTTTTTTTTTCTGATTTTTTGTGTGTGGTTGTAGTTTTTTTTGTTCTTATTTGTTCTTATTTTACTCTTTTTTGTTGTTATTTGTTCTTCTCATTTTTACTCTTTTTTTTTTGTTCTTCTCATTTTATTGTGTTTTGTTCTTATCATTTTCACTCTTTTTTTTGTTTTTTCAGAATTTTGTTTTGCTCTTCTCAATTTTTGTTCTCATTTCATTATCTTGTTATTTTTTTTAGACCTAGATCTATTAAAAGTACAATTATCTTTATTAAAGTTACATTTTTTCTATTAAAATTACACATTTTTCGATTAAAATTACACTTATATCTATTAAAGTTAAAGTTACACTTATTTCTATTAAAATTTCACTTTTCTCAATTAAAATTACACTTATCTCTTTTAAAGTTAAAGTTACACTTATTTCTATTAAAATTACACTTTTATCTATTAAAATTACACTTTTCCCTTTTAAAGTTAAAGTTACACTTATTTCTATTAAAATTACACATTTTTCGATTAAAATTACACTTATATCTATTAAAGTTAAAGTTACACTTATTTCTATTAAAATTACACTTTTCTCTATTAAAATTACACTTATCTCTTTTAAAGTTAAAGTGATGAGTTTGTGCTCACAAATCTCAACCATTGGATTAAAATAAATGAGCTGATGAGATTGAATCTAGTAATAATAATAAAACACGCGGCCTTCAATCTGATGAACACAATAATTTCACGCTCTATTTTTTTTCCTTCTCTCTCCTTTCAACCCCATTATCCACTTCTCAGATTCTCAAATTCATATTTTTTTTACTTAAAACCTTCAGCGCTTCCAATCCCTGCATCATTATCATCTTCCTCAAAACCTAATTACAAGTACAATCATAATCGCATTAATTGATTCTGGAATTCTGTTGTTTCTCGAGTATTTAATTTAATCAAATATGTATATGAATTTTAATTCAATTGTCTAGGATTTTTGTTGGCATTGTTTTTGTTGTGACTTATCTGCCTATCAACATTGAAGATGTTATGTATTTGAGGCTTCCAACAAGATTTCCTAGAAGGACGATTATTTAACGAGAATCGTAGTATCAAGGGGTTTCCGTTCTTCTTTCGAGGACGAGGACGATTCTTTGGTTGAGGATTGGTTTCTTAACGCGCTGAATTATGCGGATAATTTACAACGATGGTTTTCGGAACCTAGTTCGGTTGAGTTTGTTAATTTGGGGGGAAAAAGAGTGTGAATGATTTACAGTAGGTATCGGATTCACCAATTGTCGTCCTTTTGGTCGACTTTGTCTCAGCCGAGTCTTCTTATTTTGGCTCCAATTAGGGTATTTGTAGATGGCAAATGAACGGATGATGAGTAGCTCGGTTGCTCGCGCGGTGGTCTTATATGCTCCGGCTTGAATTACGGTTGATGAGAGTATCCTTGGGGCTCTCAATCAATCACATTTATATTTCTCAACAAACAACTAGTTAGTGGTTAAGTCGAGGTCGATCCATGGGACGGTGTGCTTTGGGTTCTAAGTCTATCTATCTCAGTTTATGCTAGTGTCACAATTGATTTGGGTTTGTAGTTGTGTTCTAGACTAATGCAAGAAATAAAGTGAAACAAGCAATAAAACAAAATGAAGATGTAAACAAATGATTAAAAGTGCTAGGATATCATGGGTTCAAAGGGGATTTATGGGAGTAAATCATACAAACATGTTCTCAATTATATGCAAGCACTTATTGTTGTGATGGGATCGAGTTGGTGTATATCTTACAATGCCTAAGAAGGTTTGGGTCCCGGAGCCGAATCGATTAGATTGTACAAAACCTACAAGCCGACATAGTCCTTCCTATTCAACTGTATGCATGGTTCAATGAGACTCGAGTTGGTTTATGTCTTACAAGTCTCATTGAAAAGATAAGTGATGGGTAAAAAATGCAAGGATTCATAGGCTCGCATTTCATCAAACATAACATGTGCATAAGTTGAAATCACAACAAGCAAGTAAATAAATTATGTGAACATATTAGATTAAGCATGAATCATTCCCCATGTTTGTTTTCCCTAATTACCCATTAATCCTAGCTAGAAGACTACTCACTCATTATCAAGTTCAACATGCTAATAAGGTTGTCAATCATATTAACAAAGCAAAACATGATGAACGAATGAAAGTGATTAACAATAATTAAACAAGGCTAAAGAGATTATACCTATGAAGATGATTTCAAATAATAAAGCTCAGAATAAAAGAAGAGAACTTGATTGATTGATGGAAGGTTGTCAATCTCCCAATAAACCCATATGATCTTCTAATTACCCAATAATAAACTTGAATTACTCAATAATAAACTTGAACAATAATTAAGGAAAGATTAATGTGTAATTTTGTGAAAAGATTAAAGGATAATCCATTCTAATCTACTCCTAATCTAATTTAAGGAAAGTTGATTTATTCTAAGAAAACTTGATGGTTTGATTATTACAAATGGAGTATATATAGTAGTGCATCATTAGGTTAAGCAAGGGTAGATTAGTAAATAACAATGCTAATTGTTGAGTTGAGGAAATGCTCCTCTCGAAGGGGGATTCTAGTCTCCTTTTTGGTGGTTTCCAGAAAATATGCTCATCCCGAGCGTCTAGGCCGAGGGACGGTTGGCACTGGAGAGGAATCCGAGCGGATTGGTCTCGGGACGCCCGGATCACAAGGCCTCAAGACGAGCGTCGTGAGCACGGGACGCTTGGATCACAAGGCTTTAAGTCGAGCGTCCTGAAGGGGGGGACGAGCGTCTTGTCTTAGGGGACGAGCGTCTTGAGTCTCGGGACGAGCGGATTGGCGGACAACTTCTCTGTTTGAGCTCGGATTGTAAAACGGACGTCATTTTCTCATCCGGATTCCTATTGGAGTGATTCAAAAGCCTAGATCACTTGATTTTTCAACGCCGTTTCATATAGCATACATTCAGAGCCAAAGTATCAACCCCTGGTTTGGTTCCGAGCAATTTCTTCTTTCAATGACTTCCTTCTCGTCATCCTTGCTCTTAAGCCATGATCCTTCTATATACTCTTTATTCCTACATCCTTGGTCATCATTCTTGCCTTCCTCTTCATACTAGTCCATCCAATATAATCAAAAAGCTTTCAAATATGCACGAGAGGCGGGAATTTCCGTCTAATTATCTTCCTTCCTACAAAACATACGAAATGCACTAGGAAAACAAAATAGAAAGCATTTGACGGATAAAATGGCTATGGAATGTTATAATAGTATGCAAAATAGGCTCAATTAGGGGACTAAATGTGCGCAAATAATATTCACATCAACGGTGCGTCGACCGGTGGTGAAGCAGCTTGGTTGTGGACCTGTGGTAGTCGAATTTGTGATGGAGGGAGCCGATGTTTCATTGTTCGTTGTCTGAATTGAGTAGTTTTGATTTCTCATGAGTTTGGTACATGGGAATACATAATATCAGAGAAATTATCTTTTGTTGACTTTTCATCTTTGCTATCTTATTTGATCTATTATAGACTAACAAGGGAGAATGTTATTTTGGGTAATTTGTTTTGTAATCATTGTTCTTTCACATATGTTATATATATATATATATATACGAGTATATATACGAGTATTAATTACAACAAAACATTAAATATAAACATAATAAATGATGTATAAATCTTAGCAAAATATTAATTCTAAAATGTAAATAATTACGTTCGTTGCGAAAAATGCTTCAAATAGAGTATAATTTTCATTGTATTTATTGAAATATTTTTTATTTGTAGAGATGATTAAAGTCAGTTTCCCATAATGTTTTATGTCTACGTACAAAGATATTTTGAAAAAGTTATAAAACTTAGACCATTAAATATTAAGAAAAATATATTTGGAAGAGTCGTTGTATTTCTTAAAAACATAACTTAAAGAAAACAACTAAGAGATAACATTTTATATGAGAATGAAAAAAAATATATTGCGAGAAATCGAATACATATGAGATTTTGATAGGTTTAAATAGTGTGATAACGAGTATGTGTACGAGTATATATGTACAAAGTGATCGCGAGTGCATTTGAATAATCAAAACAAAAGTAATGATTATTAAATAATATATACTGTACAATAAACGACATGAAAAAATACAAAAAGCGTTGCATTTTACTTTAATATCTTCAATTAAAATATATGTACGTCAATTATAAATATTGATTATGACTAGCTAAATATTGCTATTAGGTAAATATTTTATATATTATCTTTTAAATACTTTTAAGTTAAACCTCAAAAAATATTATTTGAGAAAGTTTAACCGATTTTATTTACAGGTAAACTCTAAAACATCATTTATATATAGTTGTTTACAAAAGATGCAATTCTTATAGAATAGATATGTTTGACACATAATACATTAATTCAAGCAAGACACACTCAAAACATTTGAATAAGTTGAGTTTGAACTCTATATGTTTGATAGATAAATACCACACGTTATACATAAAAAAAAATAAAAAATTACATAAAGTTATATTCACATCATTTTGAACAAATATTAATTGATTTGGAACATAACGAAACGTTAAATGATATAATTTGAGAACTTAATGTTGATTGTTTAACCATATAGTTTATATGTTTATGTTTTGATGATGTCAAGGTGTTTTACATTCTATATACTTGTTGCGTGTAATCGTTTGTTAAGTATTTTAGAACTAATCTATTACGAGCAACAAAGAAGATTGTGACAATTGCGTGAGAAGTTCAAGCCTTCGTTCAAGATCAAACAATTCAAGATTCATTAAAGAACTATGTGAAGACGAAGCTCGTCTAAAGATTAATCAAGCTTGGATGATGACGTAGCCTATACTCAAAGATCTCCTTGAAGATTAGAATAGTATAGGTGATTATCTCGTAATGGTAATCAAGAATGAGTTTCCTGAATTAGTAAAGTTATAGCTTTACAGCTATAACATTACTAGTAAAAGAGCTCAATGTTATAGCTCTTCTACTATAACATTGCAATGCTGAGTTTTTGTACACGACTTATAATTGTTTCGAAAATTGTTTTTTAATTGTTTAAAGTTTGTTTTAAATGTTTTATTGAAAGTTTTTATATGGTAAAGCCCGGTTTAGTGAGAAGTGCGGTTTTATAGTAAACGTTAATTGGTAGTCATGATGGATCAACTTATGAGTTGGACTTTGCTACTAGTTAGGGTTTCTAGATAGCCTCTCTTAAAACCTAAATTCTAATCATATGTTACGACTAGGGTTTGCACGATTCACGAATCTTATGGGCCGTGGTATCTCGTGTTGCCTAGGGTATATTAGGTAAAGATTTTATTCTATAATAATATCTTTACATATCGTATATATCTTACTTAATATATTTACTTATGATTAAAGATATTCTTGTTTTAGGAAATCTTATCATAATCTTAGAATTTATAGTAAAGATAATAATTGGAAAGATTATATTCTATCTCTTTGAATATTCTTTATTATCTTTTGAGGGCTTTTAGGAAAGAGATAATAAGAAGATATGATTTGTTTCTATATCTTATTATTTCGGCTATTAGGGTTTGACAAAACCGTGTAGCCTACTCATTCTCCTCCTGCTTTGATATTTACAACATCTAAAAGAGAGACCTTAAGCATAAAAATTGATTTTAATTTTTACAAAGCAAACCGTGTGTTTTAAGCAGAAAAACCGATTTGCTATTTTAAAAGGTCGTGTGTCATAAAACTCGCATACTCGTTCTTCATTTATCGTTATAAGATAATAGTGCTTAATTGATTTCTTAACTTGTTCATTAACGTGAACCTTTGTTAGAATCATTAGTGCTTTCTTATTAGCGTAAGTTAGTCACTCGATTATTTAACGGTACTCATTGAGTTACAGCTAGAGTTAGTTGTACGAGTTGGGTTAGTAAATTTGTAATCCGTAGAAAGGTACTAAATTTATTAATCGAGAATAGTGGACGTAGGTTTCGACTTGTGAAACTGAACCACTTCAAAAACCGTGTGTCTCTTCGTTCTTTCGTTTGTTTCGTTTATTCTGTTTACTTTCATTAGTTGATTAGTTAAAGTTTAATCAATAAACTTTAAATAATCAATTACTTACCCATAATCGAGAAAGTTTTAAAAAGTTTTAAATCCTCAATTCACCCCCTCTTGAGTATTTTGGATCAATAGACTCTTCAATTGGTATCAGAGCCTCGTGCTCTTGATTGCCTAACCGCAAAGAGGCTGATCTATCTTGTTTTTCATTTATCTTATCATTTTATATTCCGCTGCCTATCACGTGATAAATGGATTCCAAATATCTCAAGTGTCCCGTCTTTGATGGGAAGAATTACGGATTGTGGAAAAACATGATGACTCACTATGTGAAAGGACACGATTGGGAGTGCTGGAGGATTATTCAAAACGGACCGCACAAAATTCTTGTGGCATCCGAGGAAGGCACTACCTATGAAAAGAAAGAAGAGGACTATGTCGAGGCCGACTACAAGAAGGCCGAAAAGAACTCCAAAGCAATAAGTCTTATGCAAAACGGAATGACTTCAACCGAGTTTGATCGGTTTTCTTCTTGTTCCACGGCCAAGGAGATATGGGATGGGCTCGAATTAGCTTATGAGGGTAATTCCATTGTTAGGAAGCACCGAATAGATTTGCTTATGCAAAAATATGAGCTATTCATTATGGAGCCCAATGAGTCCTTAGATAGCATGTCTGCAAGGTTTTCAAGCATCATAAACGAACTGAAAAACCTAGGTAGGAAATTCAGTATTGAGGACATTGCTAGAAAGGTTCTTAGGAGCCTTACTAAGAAGTGGCGTGCTAAGGTCACTGCAATGGAGGAATCACGAGATCTTGAAACCCTTTCCTATCAAGAACTCATAGGTGCTCTTATGGCCCATGAAATTACTCTTAACAAGGAAGACGCTGAACCAAGTCGCAATAAGAGTATGGCCTTAAAGAGTGAAGAAGTTGACTCTGAACTAGAGGATGAAACTGTCTTGTTTGCACGAAGCTTTAAAAATAAGATATTTCGAAATAAACAAACAAAATCATCCAATAACAACAATAACAACAAGTCATTCAACAAAAAGGTTAATGACTCAAAATCGTCTTTCGCAAATAGAGGTTGCTTCAAGTTTGGAGAATCTGGTCATATGATCAAAGATTGTCCAACATGGGAAAAGATAAAGGACAAGACGAAACGTGAGAAGACAAAGAGAGAATTCAAGCAAGTTATGATGGCTACGTGTTGGGGAGACCTTGACTCAGAAGATGACGAGGAATCTGAAGACGACGAAGTAGCAAACCTGTGTCTCAGCAGTGTTAGTCTTGACCTAATCTCCGACAGTGATGATGAAAGCACAACTTCTCATTCAAACTATTGCTTTCTCGGAGAATCAGATGAAGACGACGATGAGGAGGTAAGTTATCTTGAGCTTAAAAAACGTGTTAGGAAATTGTCTAAAAGTGCCTTAATTGAAATCTTTGAACAATCTCTTGATAAGTGTCACGAACAGGATCTGGAATTGAAAGATCTAAAGGAACAGATTCTCGAAATCGCGGAAGAGAATCATACTCTCAAGACTAAAGCTAAGAAGTTGAGATCTAAAGTTATAGCTGAGAAAGCTACAACATTAGATTCTACTATGGCTGAAAAGAAGGAATTAGAGTCCAAAGATATAGCTAATGAAGCTATAACTTCCGACCTAAAGCTTAACATCAAGCACCTTCAAGCCAAAGTTATAGGTTATGAAGCTATAACCTTAGAACTTAGAAAAGTCAAGGAACTTCTGGAAACTAAGGTCACATCTAATGAAGAAGTGATTTTTGACCAGAAGAAAGAGATAGATTCTCTTTTAAAGCAACTAAAGGAATCTAAAACTGATATGATCAATGTTAAGAAACAACACACCAATGTTGTGTTTATCCTTAACAAACAATTACAAGACTTTCGTGACAATTTTAGAAAGGACAATGATGTAGATCACACGAAATGTCAAGAGGAAATTAAAACCCTAAAAGACCTTCTTCTACACGCTAGAAAGGTCCATGACAAGTGGGAAGGTAGCACAAAAGTCCTAAACTTCCTAACCGAACAATCTGATAATAATATGAAGATGGGGTTAGGACATGAGTGCTACAGCCGTAGAGATCACTCTAAATGCAAATCAACACCTTCGGATTTTGATTTTAGAAAAAGGAAGTATGCTGATCTTCCTGAATATTTGATTTGCAATTACTGTGGTCATACGGGTCACATCCAAATCAATTGTGTCAAAAGGCTCAAGATTTACGGAAAAATGCCGACCATGCCAAAACTGCTGACACAGTTGACGAGGATAAGGATACCCCCACTAACGAACCTAACGAAGAAAGGAACAATAAATTTCGTTGGTTCTATGACATGGCCTTTGACTACTCTAAGAAACCTAGCACCTCACAAAACCCTTGTCAATCTCAACCTAGTAAACCTACTTACAAGGGAAATAGTCACGAAAGACCTAGAGAAATTCCCAGACCTAGAGAAAACCCTAACCCTAGAACTCCTCCCAAGTCAAATAAACCAAGGGTTAGAAAAACGGTCATTAGACAAGTCTGGATTCGAAAGGATCTAGTTTATAGAGTAACTAATCATAAGGGACCCAACTTAGCTTGGGTACCTAAAAACTGTATCTAATATTTTATGCAGGAAGAAGTGAAAGAAAACAATCAATGGTATCTTGATAGTGGATGTTCAAGACACATGACCGGAGATAAGAATCTGTTTCTTTCACTCAAGCCCTTCAACGGAGGAAAAGTAACGTTTGGGGACAATAAAAAGGGTAAAGTAATCGGAGTTGGCAAAATCGGAATCTCTAAGTCTCACGCAATCAGTGATGTTTATCTCGTGGATGGACTAAAACATAACCTGCTAAGCATATCTCAACTATGTGACAAAGGTAACAAAGTAGTTTTTCATACTGATAGTTGTCGCATTATTATTGAAGGAACTAGCAATGGTATTCTTGAAGGCCACAGAAAAAGGAATGTTTACATGGTAGATTTAAATGTTGTGCCTACTAATGTAACACCCCCTCATACCAAGGTACCTTACCAAGGACTATCCTAGCATGAAAGGCTGTTACCATCTCGGTTTCCCGAGGTTAGTATATCAAAGTTACAATTTCCAAACAACATTTATTAAACTATAAAAAGTTAGCGAATACATTATCTTAAATCAACTACAACTAAAAGTGTAAGAACTTCAATAAAACTGAAATCATTGATGGCTAAACTCGTAACGGCGGAAACTAGACTCGAAGTGATGTCTCCCCATGTCTGTCCCATAACTAACCATCTTGCATTACCTGTGTCATATCTGCTCACCATCCCCGAATGCATCACCGCAGGTTTTACAAAACAACAACACGGGGTCAGTTACCGCATAATTCAAATAAGACAAACAAATAATGTAACCGGCTGATCATCCTCCAACCCCGGTCTCCCGATTTCACACATTAACGGACTACACACCGAAGTGTGTAGCCCTGCCAGATTACCCATCGCAACTGGTAATCCTCGCCGCCAGTGGGTGACCGCAGCCCATCCCCACCTAGTCCAGCTCATCAACGAGCGACTAACAATCCATGTCCCTTAATGTGCACATCCCCTCCCGTGACGGGTTCCACGGAGGGCGAACTAGGGTGTGAAGCCACTCCCGCAAGTGACTCCACCACAATCACACATACCACAGCATTACAGCTATCACAACACCACCATCGTCACAACACAACCACATCACCACCGTCACCACAACACCAACACTCCGATGATCAGCAGACAACAATCATACACAACACAACAAATATCTCAAATCAATTACACAAGAACTGAGTAGGGAAATCCTACCTTTTCGCAATCCGCTTACGATGCAATCAACCATACAAATGCATAACAATTACCACATCGTCACCTATAATGACAATCATATAGTTCCAATCACTAACTGCAAAACCCCATTTCCCCCAATTCATGATTAAAGGCAAACCCTATAATTAATCATCAACAAACATGGGAATAAAGACTTACCGACGAAAGGATGAAGGATTGAATGCAAAAGCTACGATGATTACACACACAGTAGGAGATTTGGGAGTGATTAGAATATCGTAAAAGTGATTAGGGTTGTGAAATGGCGTTAAGAAACTGTTTTAACAAATAAATAATCCCTAAACACTCCCGCATCAAACCGGTGAATAATTACACGCCAGACCGGATACTTGGTCGAGTATAGAGTATACTCGGCCGAGTATCCTCTACTCGGTCGAGTATTCATCATACTCGGCCGAGTATTCCTCGGCAGAACCAAAACAAACTACACTGTTGGCACTACTCGGCCGAGTAGACTCTACTCGGTCGAGTACTTAGCTTATAAAATCCGTAGTATTACAGTCTTCCCCCTTAAAAAGAACTTCGTCCCCGAAGTTCCAACCCAACCTATAAAATATGGACACCTAACACTAACTCCACGAACCACTCTTCCTTCCACAACATGGCTCACGATATCGTCTCAACTATAGCATAGGCTCCCAATACTGACTCCATAACATTACCAAATAACCACAATATAATGTTGCCAACCTTGTCCCACTTCCATAACACTCAATAGCACTCAATCCACAAAAGAAGATCAACCATCAAAACAGAATGTTACATTCTACCATCCTTAAAACGAACTTCGTCCTCGAAGTTTACTCAAACACATAAACATCATCTTCTAACTGTCAAAACTATCAGACTCATAATCATCATCATTCAACTGTCAACACTATTGAAATATTCTCTCTTTCCTAAACATCGAACTACGTTACTACAAGCACGGTCATGACCTTTAATAAAATAAAAAAAACAAATATCCGTCCTTTATGTTACACCAACACTCTACTTCCAATTATACTACCATATGCACAACCATCAAAATCTCTTTTATCGCATCCTACTCCTCTTAAGATAAATGTTACGTCCTCGTAACTCACTAATGCTAAATCCTAGCTATATTTCCTCATTATCCCCATCACCACCGCAAGTCAAAGATAACCACTTATAATCTGAACAGTCGCCATGCATATATCTTAGGCTCTCTTAACTTAAACAACTCTCATCCTTCAATTCACTCGTCACACCCCCTAACCTATACCTCAAAATCTTTAACTTAACCCAAGACTTCAACTCTTCCACATTACCGCAACATGACACACCTTTCTATATAAACTATATAAAACTCATATCACCAAAAGCATAACTCACACTCTACACTTGTTACGTATACTCACACTAGATCCTCTAGTTCTTTTCTTTCATTACCGCAAAACTCATACATAACTTAACATGACACCAATTCCCAAAATCATGTACTCACTATCTCAACAAAAGATTATGAACCACCTGCCGCTTTCAGATCATTACAATATATATTCCACGAATCACTTGCCCTGACTATGACTACCGATGCCTCATCTTAAAACAAGATCAAAATTATCAGAATAACATCTCACAATCAAGGTCCCATCAATGAGAATATCACTATACCATGACAACAACGAAAACATATACAACTCTCTTTCATATCATACTCTACCCTCATTCCCAAATTGAAACTGGTAAGAAACATCAACAAACAAAACAACAGTCTACATGTTCAACCAAAACTCACAAGGAACAGCAGCAAACAAAACAACAATCTATGTTTAACTGGTATGCACTTTCAAAAACTCGTATCATAATCATCTCACCTACTCCACCACAACCGGTGACGGCATCGCAATACCACCAACAGCCGCACCGCAGTGCGAAAATACCCGCATCTCAACACTAAGTTCTGTGCCCGGATCACCACCCGAGGCACCACAACCACACCGATAGACATCACAACATACACAATCCCATAAACACTGACTCAATATAACATCTCAGACAAGAAAAACTTACTCAAGACTGCTTTACCAGATCACAACACCATACATCATACGGAATAAATAGACAAGAATCTCATGCATACCATCCATACTTTTTCATGGAATAAACATATATCATGAATACACATGCAAGTATAACCAGTCTTGTCAGACCACCCAAACTATGACTTTTTATCATCATTCCATTAAGTTACTGTCTCCAACATATATTACAGAACACTCAGATAATAACATTATAACTATCACACCATACCGCTTCTCGTGAGGTCACAACCTCACACAAACATTTATATACATCTTAGACCCATAATCACATCCAACTAGTCAATCCTGATCACGTAAGTTACCACTTGACAATGAATATCTCTTATCCAGACTTAACTCAGGTGCCCTTCATAACATATCTTCTCTTACACACAATTATCACCACCCGGCGAACGTAGTCATATCATCTGTACCCAACTACCATCGAATACCTCATATATCCATAACTTAAACTCCCTCACAACCAAACATTAATCACCTCCACAAAATCAACCTCATTAGAACAACTAACTTCCCTAAAATAACATCATCCTCAACCACTAGTGACAATACTATGACACCAACATCCTTCATGTGACTACTCTCTTACTATCACTTCTTAATATAACAATCTGTTTCCTCCCTTTGGTTATCATCCCAAACAACGAACATCAAATATATCAACAAAAATCACCTCAACACTATTTCCAATTCCATCTTTAATTGTATCGTAACCCGACTCACCACCAAAATCTCATATCGTACAAATTCTTTACCCAACTTTTGCTTTCTTTAATTCCTCGAAACTCATGATTATCATGTTGTCCTGGAACTTCTATATAACTGTAAACTCAAATCCTCATGGTAGTATCATACATCTCGACGATTCCTTACTTTTATATCACATAACCTCGGTGAACATGTTCCTAGTTTTACTCCCCTTATTCTTTTCTTTTACCCTCGACAAACTCCCTTAATAATTCAACTCTTCATTATTTCTATCTAACTCTCTAGTGCTCCGGTTACCTTCACATTGCTCCAAACTCAAATCCCATTATTTTATGTCGATATCATCTCACTCTTTCTTACCATGGGTCTTCTGTCATTATACTATAACTCCCAATTGTCACTAATCTATCCATAAAATCAACGTTTAATGTTCAAACAATTGCATCTCCCTTTTTACATCACTAGAAAACCAAAAATTCATCTCATACCGTTAATTGCCCAAAGAATTACTCACTAGGCTCACATCGTGATATTCCGAATTCCCAAATAAACTGCTATCTACTCATCGTGGCATAACTTGACCTCACTATACACTATTCGTTTCCATCTCTCTATAGCGACCTTTTATCACATATATCCTTAAGCAACTCAATCCAAACCGTCTCCCTCCATAAATCCTTACACATCCCAATACGCCACTATTCGTATCACTCATCTCAATCTTTCATTCTCACGTTTCTTTACACTTACATCACCCTTGCCCATATGCACTTACATTTATATTACTCAACCCATGACTATACTCATCATATCTCACAAAACATGCTCCTTGTCTCAATGAGCTTATCAATCTACTTTTTCTTGTTCCACTATCCCTCACAACCACATATCAACACATGTATTCCTTACCCAACACATGTCCTTCGCAAGCCGGAATGCTCCTTATCATAACATCCGGTAACTTACGTATCAAGACCGTCACATTTATAAAAAAAGACGCTTTAAGACTCAAAACATACATCCATACATACCCTACGACTCAAAACAACCGTAAGAACATAACTACCGACTCAAAATGACCACCCATTGAAGTACTCGATCGAGTACATGGATTACTAGGTCGAGTATAGGGTACTCGGTCGAGTAACTATATTACTCAGCCGAGTTTTTGACTCCAGAAGCGAACACAATTATCACATAGGATTACTCGGTCGAGTATTGGGAATACTCGGCCGAGTAGCTCTTAGTCGGTTGAGTATTACTTTACTCGGTCGAGTACCAAGACATTTCTCATCATCGTCCAGTTTTCATAAAACAGTCATATCTCACTCGTTACTTGGTCATTTTGGGCGTGTGACCTATCGTTAGAATCGTAAGAAGACAAGCTATCACCTCAAATTAGAATTACAGCAATATCATTTATAGAACTCGACTTATGACAGTTTTATGAAAACCCTTCCGTAATCGTTCTTTATACAAATCAAGTTTCCTAAGCCAAAACAACTTGAACATACATAAGGCAACAATAACAATTCAATACCTCTAAAAACCAGTACATAGTTGAACATTTATCATACTCACATTAAAATTAAACACGACATTTACATATATAGACGCATGACCTTAATCACATGCTTCTACCAACAATCAAGCATTAAAATCATCATGTTCATATGCACATGTACCACTACCATACTTCATGCTCAACATTGTATTAAACAGATAACTTGATCACATTCTTCATACTCAATATCAATCAGATACAGATTCACAATTCACCTTTCATATTTTACCATGTTCCAACACTTAACATGCAAACATATTCCTTCTCAAAGTTTAACATGAACAATCCTCGATGCATCTTTCAACAACTATCATATTCCACTTCTTTCATCATTTCATCCAACCATGCACAAGGTTCAAACTATAGATATCAAACTCACAGAACTCAAGCATACAACGGTTTTCCCCCCCATGTGACCGGCTTGAGATCGTAAGGGCCTTTATGCGACTTCGGGACGTCTCCCAAGTCTTTGCGGTAGCTCCAAACAACTCTCCCCGGGTTCATTTTATTTAGACTCCTTATGTTCATTGGGTTCATTTGTTTTAGGTGCCGGAATCGTCAGCTCTGATACCACTTTGTAACACCCCCTCATTCCATGGTACCTTACCAAGGACTACCCTAGCATGAAAGGCTGTTACCATCTCGGTTTCCCGAGGTTAGTATATCAAAGTTATAATTTCCAAACAACATTTATTAAAGTATAAAGAGTTAGCGAATACATTATCTCAAATCAACTACAACTAAAAGTGTAAGAACTTCAATACAACTGAAATCATTGATGGCTAAACTCGTAACGACGGAAACTAGACTCGAAGTGATGTCTCCCCATGTCTGTCCCATAACTAACCATCTGCATTACCTGTCATATCTGCTCACCATACCCGAATGGATCACCGCAAGTTTTACAAAACAACAACACGGGGTCAGTTACCGCATAATTTAAATAAGACAAACAAATAATGTAACCGGCTGATCATCCTCCATCCCCGGTCTCCCGATTTCACACATTAACCGACTACACACCGAAGTGTGTAGCCCTGCCAGATTACCCATCGCAACAGGTAATCCTCGCCGCCAGTGGGTGACCGCAGCCCATCCCATCCTAGTCCAGCTCATCAACGAGCGACTAACAATCCCTGTCCCTTAATGTGCACCTCCCTGTAGATACCCAGTATTTGCACCTTCCAAAAACCACCCGATGATGATCGGACTATAACGTGTTTTTGATATGCGTACGTGGATTGACTATACATGAGACGGTTTAATGCACTACTCGAATATGAAAAATGATTTCAAAAGTTTTCTAACTTCATTTGCATTAAAATAACCCTATTTAGAATTAAAACTGTCTTCGGACCCAAAACCAACTCAGAAACCCGCAACTCGAGTCAACCTGAGTCAACCCGAGTCAACCCAAATCTCGAATGTCAAAAATAATGCCATGAATGTTTTCATCATGTCATTTCCATTAAAATGACCCTATTTAGAGTCTAAACCGACACCGAGCCAAAAATCGACTCAAAATTCAAATCCCGACTCACACGGGTCAAATCCGAGTCAAAGACACAAAATACCTACACCAAATATCACCTAAGAGTAAGCTTACACGGCTAAGCAAACCTCAACGGCCACAAATCACAACCAACAAAACATTGGTAAGAACAAATGCAAAATCCAAATTTTTGAAAGGGACAATACATCCCATTGAGTCACAGGGTACCCCGCGCCTAAACCAGGTGTCTGCTTAGCCTCTAAGAAAACACAACCGACCTACCATCCCACATTTCTCTATAAATACCCACCATCACACACCATAATCTTCACGCGAGAGTCCGCCCCCTCACATCTCCCTTAAACTTCTATACTCGACTTCCTAAGTCACAAAATCGACACGTGTTTACGACCTACCGATCGTAAACACAAGCCTTACACATATTGTTTGGTACCGTCGCCGTGCATTCGACCGACCCATTCGACCAACTCAACTAATCAATCAACATGTTTTAATTAACATATTTTCAACTCATTCTCAAAACAAAATCCTTTTTTAAGGCACTCTTTTAAACTTCTTTGATCGTGAGTAGTCGCAACGAGCAAACCGTCTCTAAAGTCGTCTACATCACAAACATCAATACACGTAAGTTTGAGGGTGTAAATATTTCATTTATTTCATGTCTTTACTGTTTTCATAACTTTATGAACATGAACAATGCATAACACGGTTCAAATATAGGTTAGACGACCTGAGACAGAAGCTCCTTGCTATGCAAGGGAGCTCGCGCCTCTTGTGGGTCTCGGGTCAGACTCATCCGTGTTTGAGTTCGTCTTTCCTTCAACACTTTCTTTTATTCTTACTTCTTTGCTTTTACGGTTTTTACCATTTCAAATGTTTTAATTCATTTTTATGATAAACATATTTTGACCATTACAAAAATCATGCTTGGTTCTTTATACCATGACGGTTTATTCCGTGACTCGATGATATTATTGGTTAATTACATTTTAATAGGTATTTTAACACCCTTTTCTTTTATTTACCATTTTTCTATTTTGTTTACATTTGTAAACATATTAGTCATAATTCATAATCATCCTTGGTTCTTTATACCATGTCGGTTTAATCCGAGTACGATGACAAACTTGACTAATTACAAATAATTGAACTTAACATAATTAGTTCAAATCAAACATTTTCCTTTACCATTTTATTATGCTTTTTAAACATTCAAATCCGACAACGAATATTACTAACATAATAGTAATTATTCCGAGTCATGGAAATCATATTTGCAAGTCTTTCATCATAAATACGGTTTTAAACAACCTTTTCAAAAACCAGGAGATGCCCCCTTGGGTCGGCTCATGGCTCGCGCCCCAAGGGACCGCCTGTCTTCACATTTCAAAACCAGGGCAGAGCCCCTTCCATCGCCAATAGGCTCGCGCCCTAATGGGGCTGTCTGGCGCCGTTCTGCCTCATTTTTATCACTTGTCTAGGACGATCCCGATTACGGTTAATCCGAATACATGACAGATCAGATTGACAAACTTACGTTTTTACACTTTGTCATTTAACATCCTTTTTCAAATAAATGGATCGTGTTAAGCATCATAATCCAAACTTGGTAAATGGATGTCTAATTTCCGTTTTCACATACAAATAAATCTAAATCCAACTTTGACATCTTATACTTGATATTTGGATAAACAAACCGACTTAGAAAGCTCACATGTTAGGTTAAAACTTCTGGATGTGCATTCATGCATTTACACCGTTTTATCAACTCTTGCACTTAAACAACCACGATCGATCAGTAGAGGCCGCTAACGCGGGCGGGATTGGGTGTCCGATTAAAGGCCTTCCCAATACGTACCCTCACCCCTTACTCAGAACCTTTGGATAGTGGATGGCCTTATCCAGGGCGTACGAGAGTCATTTTAGGCATAGAATGCTAAAAGAGGGACGAGTCCTTATCTTTAGTACCTATGTCAAACACCGCTTTTTGCCTTGGTTGACCTAGGTATAAAGTGGATTCGAACGGGTTCCAAGCATCCCACAAATGCTTGGTGGCGACTCCGAACATCTCTACATCGTTTCGAGACCCTTGCCGAGACGAAACCGACCGATCTAAAGCGATCCGGTCGAAAGCATTTCAACGCCACCGAGCGTGGCTTTCTACATCTCTGCATGTCCACAGTTTGGCTTGGCGTGCAGGTGGCCCGTGACTACGGATCGGCTTGCAGCCTAAATCCGCAGACCGAGACGTGGCCCATGTCCACAGTTTGGCGACTCCGCTGGGGAAAACTAAGACACTTGTGTCTTTGTGATCCTTGGGGGTGAAACTCGAATGAGGTCGTGGTTAAAGTGCATTAATTGATATTACGGTCATAAGTCGGGTTCCTTATCCGGGTCCACAACCTAACCTTTATCGACCAATTGGCTCGTCTCGTCGGCGTGAGTTTTCTCATCCCCGCGTTTCGAATCCCGATTGAGTCAAGCATACCATTGATGTTACACATTTCTGTTTCGTCAAAGAGCTTTCATCACTTTCGAGCACGAGGCTAGGGCACCCTCCTTACACATTTTGTTTGGATTGGTATCCCTCTCGAAAATCGGGGTTTGATTGCTTGGTGTGTAACCCACCCTATTAAACCAAAACCCGTGTCAGCATTATGCATAATATAATGAACTGTGAGTGCTTATGTGTTATGTGATCATAAGTCCTTCCGTGTCATTTTCAAACTTTCAAAAACACTTTTTTGCGCCGTTATAATGGCCATTTCAAACCTCGGTCTTTTGCAGACCGTTGCACGCCTTCTTAGGCCGTCATAATGACGATTTTCAAACCCGGTTTTTATAACCGTTTCAACACGCCTTTCTAGGCCGTCGTAATGACGATTTTCAAATTCGGTTTTTATAACCATTTCAACACGCCTTTCTAGGCCGTCGTAATGACGATTTTCAAATCCGGTTTTTATAACCATTTCAACACGCCTTTCTAGGCCGTCGTAATGACGATTTTCAAATCTGGTTTTCTACAACCATTCCAACACACCTTTCTAGGCCGTCGTAATGACGATTTTCAAACCCGGTTTTTACAACCGTTTCTAAGCACCTTTTTATGCCGTTATAATGGCCATTTCAAAACCCGGTTTTTATAACCATTTCAAATGCACCTTTTCATACCGTTGTAATGACGATTTCAAACCTTGGTTTTCACAAACCATTTCAAAATCCCCTTTTACATCGTCATAATGGCCGTTTCAAAACTCGGTCTGCCGCCAACCATTGCATTCTCAAAGCGCTCTTTTATGCCGTCGTAATGACGAATTCTACCCTCGAATTTTCAAAATTCAAAATCAATTTTTAAACAGAAATGTTTTTCAAACCGTCGTAATGCAACTTTTCAAATTTCGAATCTCGTCTTCGAAATCAAATTTGGCTTTTCTAAGCCGTCGTAATGACAATTTCAATTCTCACAATTTTCGATTTGCATACCTCCTTTCAAAGGTTAAAGCGGTTTTCTAACCCGTCGTAATGACGAATTCAATCCTCACAATTTCCAATTTCAAATCTTTGAAAACTAATTTAACTGTTTTCAAATTTCAAATCCAATTTCAAATCATTTGAAAACAAATTTAACCGTTTTCAAATTTCAATTCAAAATCAAATATTTGAAAATTAATTTAACCGTTTTCCAATTTCAATTCAAAATCAAATCTTTGAAAACTAATTTAACTGTTTTCAAATTTCAAATTCTATTTCAAATTCTATTTCAAATTCTTTGAAAACAAATTTAACCGTTTTCAAATTTCAATTCAAACTCAAATCTTTGAAAACAAATCTGACCGTTTTCAAATTTCAAATCCAACTTCAAATCATTTGAAAACAAATTTAATCGTTTTCAAATTTTAATTCAAAGTCAAATCTTTGAAAACGAATTTAACCGTTTTCAGATTTCAAATCAAAACTCAAATCATTTGAGAACAAATTTAACCGTTTTCAAATTTCAAATCAAAACTCAATCTTTGAAAACAAATTTAACCGTTTTCAGATTTCAATCAAATTTCAAATGTTTGAAAACAAATCTAACTGTTTTCAAATTTCATTTCAAAATCAAATATTGAAAACAACTTTAACCGTTTTCAAAATCCAAATCAAAATTCAAATATTTGAAAACAAATCTAACTGTTTTCAAATTTCAAATCCAATTTCAAATGTTTGAAAACAAATCTAACCGTTTTCTAATTTCAAATTCAAAATCAAATCTTTGAAAACAAATTTAACCGTTTTCAAATTTCTATCCGATTCCAAGTTGTTTGAAAACAAATCTAACCGTTTTCAAATTTTCAACCCAATTTTAAATCCTTTGAAAACAAACTTAACCATTTTCATGGCCATTTTGATGACGATTGCAAATTATTCGATTCTCGATTTTCTAATCCGTGATTCGGAATTTCAAAAACCGTCTTTGGAAACAACACTTTGTTTTCAGAGCCGCCGCAATTTCAACTCAAAATGTCTTTTGAAAACAAACTTAAGACAACTCTTCAACTGATCAACTTTCGTAGATCCCTACTCTTCGGAAGCTGTCCATAAAACAACAAATGAATCTTTTTTGAAAATTTCTATTTTCGAAAATTTCAGTCCACCTTTCCGATTCAGCCTCGATTCGATTTCAAGTCACGTCGTCCAGATAACGTCAAGTCTCTGCCGAAGTTAGTACCTACCTTGTGGTCTAGGTCGTGTCGGCTAATTGTCGAGACATATTCAATGGCGTTAGAAGAGTCAAAACCTCTCGGGTATTAAACCCATCTTTCCCCTACATTACGGGTCAAAGGTCAAGTTTGTGTGCATGTAACGTCCAATGGCGTCAGCCATCAACGCACATCCAAACTGAGTCAGAAGTCGTTTGTCTTGGCATCACTATGCCAAAGTCGACACTCGAGTCTAAGTTCAAAGTCATGCACCCTGAGTTCGAACGAAAGAGGTCATTCATGATCTTTAATGAACTCATAAACTAGTTACATCGTCGCGTCTTCACGACAAAACTGCCTTTTATACATGTGTGTCGTACTTGCCTTTGTTTGTGCAATCCCCTGCCAAGAAAAGTTATAACGCCTATCGTTGTGACAAATAGGAATCCATTGGGTACCATCGATCGCCAACCAGAAATCAAGAAGCTGATCAACCTTCATCTGCCATGACTCCTGTTGAAACCAACAACATGGTCCTTCGACTCCTAGCTACCGTGGAAAACTTGAGCACTCATCTCTCCCGGGTTAAGGACAAAATGGCAACTGAGAATTTTCTCTCTTCTGATATTGAGCAAAGGGTTAAGCTCCTTGAAAGTCGGCTACTGGCCAACGACCAAACCAAAAACAGACGACCTCATCGGTCCTTCCATGATTTGGGTATGCCTTATGCCACAGCCTTGGAAAGGCTAATCTCCCAAGGAAAGCTCAAACCGATTGGTCCAACTCCGGACCCTCTACCAAACAAGCGAGGTCGAAGATGGGATAGAAACCTCTTTTGCCAATATCACCAAGGTCGCGGACATGACACTGAAATGTGTCTCCCTCTAAAGGGTGCCATCCTTGATATGATCAAAAAGGGCGAGTTACCATTACCTCCCTCAACAAACCACAAAAATAACAACCCTCCAGAAAACCCTATTGGACACAGTCAGGAATCTTCCCTAGACTGCTCTCACCTTAGTCCTCCTGACGATGAGGAGATTCATGTAATTGATGAGGATGGCATACAAAGCGGTATAATGATGCTCTCCGTCTCTATCAACAACATATTCTCAAAGCTGTAAGTTCCTATCGATGACTTGAACACCCGAATGGCTAATTTGGAGAAGAGGTTTGGTAGTACAAAAAATGAACCTGACCATCAAGGAAACCAACCCTTGGTTCACCAACCAACAGCTGTTGAAAATGAGGAGTCATCCGATGGTTCCCACATCCACGAACGTACCAAGAAAGAACATGAAATTACCTCACCAAAATCCCCTTCAAAATATAAAACAACTTCCCAAGAACTTCCCATTGACAATGACCAAATCCTGCTTCCGCCCAGGATTGACAAAAACAAAAACAAAAACAAAACTCACAAAAACATCCCAAAAAAAACACCAATGTGGGAACCATGGGAAAACATCAAACGGTATTCACAGATCTGGGAATAACATATGGCACTGCTCTGGAGATACTTGCTTCAGAAGAAATGCTCCAACCCATTGGTCCGACTCCGGACAAACCTGAACACAAAAGAGGTCGCTCATGGAACGGAAAGGCCTATTTCCAATACCATCAAGGCAAGGGCCATGACACCGAAACCTGTTTCAAACTCAAGCATGCCATTCAAGATATGATTGAAGCTGGCAAAATCATAATTGCACCTCTCAGTCAGGACAATCCTCCTGAATGTCTAAAGTCAAACAGCAAGGTTGAACGTTCTCAAAGGACATTCACTAGGCTCAACACAACCTTTGCCGCAACTCTTCAAAAGCTCATGACTGAAGGGAAGCTACAACCAATCGGGCCCACTCCAGACCCGTTTGAAAGCAGGAAATCCCGTTTATGGGACGGCAATGCCTATTGCCAATATCATCGAGGAAATGGTCATGACACTGAAACATGCTTCAAACTGAAACATGTTATTCAAGATATGATCGACAACCAGGAACTGATAGCTTCATCCCTATGCCAACCAAGTGATGAAGACAACCCTAATGAACATCTCTTTCTGCAAGGAGATAAAAGCCTCATCGACTATTGTCCTCATATAATCCCCAACAACGAGAGTGAAGTGCTCAAGTGGCCCAATGCTCAAGACCAGACATTCAGGCCGCTGCATGCTGCGAAAGAGACCTTCGAGGAGAAACATGATGATTAGGAGTTCGTATCTACGATTAAGTCTGAGTCCGAGTCCGAGTCTTAGGCTTTCTCATATCTATCCTAGTGTATGTCCTTTTATTCCTAAGTGACAAACTGGGGGCTGTCCCCATAATTCACATGTATCCATCGAGTCTGTGCTAACCTCTTATTTATCTAAATAAAAGCACGATTTCCAACTATCATATATTCTCCCCTTTACCTTTTCCCGTTGACAACAAGAATTGATTTGAGAAATGATTTAAAACGAACAACCCGTTCCAATTCAATGTGAGTACACTCGAGTGACGTTCCGTACCGAGTAAGAAGAGGACTCGAAACACCGTGTCCATTCTCTTTACCTATTCCATGTCTGGCAATAGAAACCATTCATTAGCACCCTATTTAGAACGAGCTTCTACCAAAGGGATCCTACGACAAACCTAGATAACAAACCAGGACATCTCCTTGTTCATGTTCAATGAAGGAAGGCAAGCCCATTCCCCACAAAAACATCCCATCACCAAGTATCAACCTCTCACCAACGGGTACATCCCCGTCTGCACCTTTACCTACCTCGAACGAAGGACGGGTAAGAACCAATAAATCAAAAGCCAAAGTGAAAGGCCAAAATCAAAGGCCCAAGCCAAAAGCCATTCGGCCAATAGCCATTCATCCAAAGCCAAAACAATTCAACCAAAGCCAAAGCAAAACCAAAGGCTAAAGTCAAATCACAAACACAAAATAGTGAAATTCAAAATCGTTATTTTCACGAATTTCAAACGACGGAATCAAACACCGTCATTCTCAAACCACAAAAAACAGGATAGTGAAATTCAAATTCGCTATCTCTCACAAATTTCAAACGACGAAATTCAAAACCATCCCTTTTCAAACAAAATAAAATAGCGAAATTCAAATTAGTTATTTTCACACAATGTCAAATGACGGATTTAAAAACCGCCCTTTTCAAACAAAATTAAAATAGCGAAATTCAAATTCGTTATTTTCTCACAACCCCACACGACGGAATTACAACCGCCCTTCTCAAACAAAAACGAAATAGTGAAATCCAAATTCGCTGTTTTCCCACAATTTTAAATGACAAAATTCAAGACCGTCACTTTTCAAAAATGAAATAGCGAAATTCAAAATTCGTTATTTTCCCACAATTTCAAATGACGGATTTAAAAAACCGTCACCTTTCAAACTTCGGACCAACGTGTCCAACACCAAAACACCAAATCCAGGATCAACAAGTCCAAAGCCAAGGACCCATGAGTCCAAAATACCCAGTCCAGGACCAACAAGTCCAAAGCCCAGGACCCATGAGTCCAAAATACCACGTCCAGGACCAACAAGTCCAAAGTCCAGGACCCATGAGTCCAACACCCAAATATAAAGTTCAGGACCAACAAGTCCAAAGCCCAGGACCCATGAATCCAAAATACAAAGTCCAGGACCAACAAGTCCAAAGCCCTGGACCCATGAGTTCAAAACACCCAGTCCAGGACCAACAAGTCCAAAGCCCAGGACCCAAGAGTCCAAAACACCCAGTCCAGGACCAACAAGTCCAAAGCCCAGGACCCATGAGTCCAAAACACCAAGTCCAGGACCAACAAGTCCAAAGCATGGACCAACGAGTCTAACACATCAAATCCCGGACCCACAAGTCCAAAACACCAAACACTAAAACCTCAACCAAAACTCCTTCACCTCTAAGTCCTTCTACAGACTGTTACAGGGAAACCTATCTAGGATCTTGGGGATTTCCCTCAAGATTATAACCAACATCGCTTCACCCTTAAGTCCTTCTAGAGACTGTTATAAGGAGAACTATCTAGCCTTCCGAGGATTACCCTCAAGCTAGTAATACCGCACCTTAACGTTTAAGGTCCAGACAGGGAAATCTGATCCCATATTATTTACCAACCATTTCGTGCTCAGGCCACATCAAGCCGGAGACCCCATTCCGCACCACACTACAAGCCGTTACCCATCGGCCTAAACACCACAAAATTCTTGCTCCAGATTTTTATCTGTTAAGCAAACCCATTATTACCAAGCTCTACATTCCCTAATGTTGAAGCCATTTTTCACCACAAACCCCACGGAGTCCTCGAATGCTTTGCTATCGAGAACGGGACATATCTAATCTATCCTTAGAGTCCACTTTTTAGTGTGCTCAAATGATAAGGAACATTTTCACAAATTACACCTCTTCGATTCATGATCAAGAGGTATTTATCTCCAATCTACCTTCGAGTCACCAAAGGGAATTTTCCGTCGTGACGCTCAACTCCAGATTTTTATCTGTCAAACAAACCATTATTACCAAGCTCCACATTCCATAATGTCGAAGCTATTTTCACCCTGACCCAGATACGGAGTCGTCGGATGCTTTGCTACCGAGAACGGGACATACACAATCTACCCTTAGGGTCCACTTTTTATTGTGCTCACATGATAAGGAACATTTTTACAAATTACACCTCTTCGATTCATGATCGAGGGGAAGTATCTCAAATCAATTTCTCGAGTCACCAAACGGCTTTTACCGTCGTGACCTCCACACTTTAATGTCCTAACATCTCGCTTAGGCACATGTTCAGAACTATGATCTGGTTTGATTTCACTTCACGTGAATACGTAGGCAGTCCTTCAAGGACAAAACCATACACCTCAAAATCACTTCAAGGTCCTAACATCTCGCTTAGGCACAGACCCTGAACTACGATCTGGTTTGATTTCGCACACACGCGAATACGTAGGCAATCCTATTACAAGGACACAACCACACTCCCACACACATTCAATTTTCAAACCTTCAATTTGCAACCCATTGCACACACACAGCTCAGAACTACGATCTGGTTTGATTTCGCACACACGTGAATACGTAGGCAGTCCCCCTACAAGGACACAACCGCACACCCATTTCAATCTCAAGCATCAACATCAATCCTCAAAGCAGCCCAGCTAGCTACAAAAATCAATCTTATACCTCTTTACTGGAGGCTTCTTTCTTAATTCGTTGCCCATTCCTCCCTTTTGTCAGAAATCACCTTCTCACTCTGAGGGCTTCTTTTTCAAGACGCCACCCATCTTTTATCCTCAAACTTCTCTTGAGTCTCAACTACAGTCCAAAATAAAACCGCCCATAGTCTAGTGCTCGGTTCGGGCGATGACAAGGTCTTGGTTCCGCCCTCCGAATCATCATACCTCGAGAAGGGATCTCAAGTAAGCAAAAAGGGGCAAAGGTGTCTGGCGAAGATAATCAATTCTTATTCCCCAGCCGAGCGGATCTTCTACTCCGATGATCTGATACGCGCTGTCACCGTATCTTGGCTAGGAGTTGCACTTACATGAGCAAAGTCTGTCAGGGTCATCCCCGTGTCGTGTCAATACCGACTTTATATCACATTCACGACTGCCCATTTGTCAGTTAGTCAGTATACGTCTGTGTGAGTCAGTGTCCCATCGGTCACGTGTCTCCAATCTATCAAATCACAGATCTACGAGTAACAAGACTCGCCTTTAAGCTTCACAACATTCAAATTTTCTATCTCCCCTCGCGTGAGATATTACGTGCTAGTTGCTTATATGCTAACTGCTCACATGCTTATGTGCTTACGTGCTTATATGCTTATATGCTAGTTAGTTTTATGCTAATTGCTCACATGCTTATGTGCGTACGTGCTTGTATGCTTGCATTCAACGTGCTTGTCTATGCGACTGCGGATTTGTGTGGTCACTCAGAGTACTGGGTTCTTCCCAACAAACGGCGACCCGTCAAGTCCAAGGGCTTTAACCCATCGATTACATGGCATACGCTACCTCCCAGCGAGCAGACACTCATATCCCCGGCAAATCCTGAGAAGTTTCTAACTCCCCAGCGAGTGCCGATTTTCAAATGGATGTCACACATGCTATTTCCCACAGTCGATCTTTCGACCACCATGGCTGGCGAGCCTTACAACGCACCGCAGCTGGCGAGCCTTTGTCCGCAAACAAGGTACAACTCAAGGACGTATCCCGAAGATACCTCGGGTACGACTCCTTATCACAGCTGGCGAGCCTTTGCACGCACACGAGATACGACTCAAGGACGTATCCCGAAGATGCCTCGGGTACGAATCCTTATCACAGCTGGCGAGCCTTTGCACGCACACAAGATATGACTCAAGGACATATCCCAAAGATGCCTCAGGTATGACTCCTTCCTATGGCTGGCGAGCCTCAAAACGCACCACCTTCAACACCAGCTGGCGAGCCTTTGCGCGCAAATGATTGAAGGACATATCCCGAAGATGCCTTAGGTATGATTCCTTCTTATGGCTGGTGAGCCTTTATACGTAGTCTAATGGACTTTAAACGACCCGAATTGGAAGTCAACAGACCCTAAAATGTTCCCGACGGTAGGTCCTTGACTCGAATCCTCGAGTTGCCTCGACGTCGCCCTTCCCGACGGCAGGTCCTTGGCTCAAACCCTTTTGAGTCTCCTCGACGTTGCATTGGTCTTCAGGTTGTAATCTTCGATTGACCTGGAGATCATACTTTGACTTTCGCCCTGTCCAAGCCTCCGTCAAAGTGGGGGCTCTGTAGATACTCAGTATCTGCACCTTCCAAAAACCACCCGATGATGATCGGACTATAACGTGTTTTTGATATGCGTACGTGGATTGACTATACATGAGACGGTTTAATGCACTACTCGAATATGAAAAATTATTTCAAAAGTTTTCTAACTTCATTTGCATTAAAATAACCCTATTTAGAGTTAAAACTGTCTTCGGACCCAAAACCAACTCAGAAACCCGCAACTCGAGTCAACCTGAGTCAACCCGAGTCAACCCAAATCTCGAATGTCAAAAATAATGCCATGAATGTTTTCATCATGTCATTTCCACTAAAATGACCCTATTTAGAGCCTAAACCGACACCGAGCCAAAAATCGACTCGAAATTCAAATCCCGACTCACACGGGTCAAACCCGAGTCAAAGACACAAAATACCTACCCCAAATATCACCTAAGAGTAAGCTTACACGGCTAAGCAAACCTCAACGACCACAAATCACAACCAACAAAACATTGGTAAGAACAAATGCAAAATCCAAATTTGTGAAAGGGACAGTACATCCCATTGAGTCACAGGGTACCCCGCGCCTAAACCAGGTGTCTGCTTAGCCTCTAAGCAAACACAACCGACCTACCATCCCACATTTCTCTATAAATACCCACCATCACACACCATAATCTTCACGCGAGAGTCCGCCCCCTCACATCTCCCTTAAACTTCTATACTCGACTTCCTAAGTCACAAAATCGACACGTGTTTACGACCTACCGATCGTAAACACAAGCCTTACACATATTGTTTGGTACCGTCGCCGTGCATTCGACGGACCCATTCGACCAACTCAACTAATCAATCAACATGTTTTAATTAACATATTTTCAACTCATTTTCAAAACAAAATCCTTTTTTAAGGCACTCTTTTAAACTACTTTGATCGTGAGTAGTCGCAACGAGCAAACCGTCTCTAAAGTCGTCTACATCATAAACATCAATACACATAAGTTTGAGGGTGTAAATATCTCATTTATTTCATGTCTTTACTGTTTTCATAACTTTATGTACATGAACAATGCATAACACGGTTCAAATATAGGTTAGACGAGCCAAAACTGAGTTTTGGCCTGAAACAGAAGCTCCTTGCTATGCAAGGGAGCTCGCGCCTCTTGTGGGTCTCGGGTCAGACTCATCCGTGTTTGAGTTCCTCTTTCCTTCAACACTTTTTTTTATTCTTACTTCTTTCCTTTTACGGTTTTTACCATTTCAAATGTTTTAATTCATTTTTATGATAAACATATTTTGACCATTACAAAAATCATCCTTGGTTCTTTATACCATGACGGTTTATTCCGTGACTCGATGATATTATTGGTTAATTACATTTTAATGGGTATTTTAACACCCTTTTCTTTTATTTACCATTTTTCTCATTTGTTTACATTTGTAAACATATTAGTCATAATTCATAATCATCCTTGGTTCTTTATACCATGTCGGTTTAATCCGAGTACGATGACAAACTTGACTAATTACAAATAATTGAACTTAACATAATTAGTTCAAATCAAACATTTTCCTTTACCATTTTATTATGCTTTTCAAACATGCAAATCCGACAACGAATATTACTAACGTAATAGTAATTATTTCGAGTCATGGAAATCATATTTGCAAATATTTCATCATAAATACGGTTTTAAACAACCTTTTCAAAAACCAGGAGACGCCCCCTTGGGTCGGCTCATGGCTCGCGCCCTAAGGGACCGCCTGTCTTCACATTTCAAAACCAGGGCAGAGCCCCTTCCATCGCCAATAGGCTCGCACCCCAATGGGGCTGCCTGGCGCCGTTCTGTCTCATTTTTATCACTTGTCTAGGACGATCCCGATTACGTTTAATCCGAAAACATGACGGATCAGATTGACAAACTTACGTTTTTACACTTTGTCATTTAATATCTTTTTTCAAATAAATGGATCGTGTTAAGCATCATAATCCAAACTTGGTAAATGGATGTTTTATTTCCGTTTTCACATACAAATAAATCTAAATCCAACTTTGACATCTTATACTTGATATTTGGATAAACAAACCAACTTAGAAAGCTCACATGTTAGGTTAAAACTTCTGGATGTGCATTTATGCATTTACACCGTTTTATCAACACTTGTACTTAAACAACCACGATCGATCAGTAGAGGCCGCTAACGCGGGCGGGATTGGGTGTCCGATTAAAGGGCTTCTCAATACGTACCCTCACCCCTTACTCAGAACCTTTGGATAGTGGATGGCCTTATCCAGGGCGTACGAGAGTCATTTTAGGCATAGAATGCTAAAAGGGGGACGAGTCCTTATCTTTAGTACCTATGTCAAACACCGCTTTTTGCCTTGGTTGACCTAGGTATAAAGTGGATTCGAACGGGTTCCAAGCATCCCACAAATGCTTGGTGGCGACTCCGAACATCTCTACATCGTTTCGAGACCCTTGCCGAGACGAAACCGACCGATCTAAAGCGATCCGGTCGAAAGAATTTCAACGCCACCGAGCGTGGCTTTCTAGACCTCTGCATGTCCACAGTTTGGCTTAGCGTGCAGGTGGCCCGTGACTACGGATCGGCTTGCGGCCCAAATTCACAGACCGAGACGTGGCCCATGTCCACAATCCCCTCCGGTGACGGGTTCCACGGAGGGCGAACTAGGGTGTGAAGCCACTCCCGCAAGTGACTCCACCACAATCACACATACCACAGCATTACAGCTATCACAACACCACCACCGTCACGACACAACCACATCACCACCGTCACCACAACACCAACACTCCGATGAGCAGCAGACAACAATCATACACAATACAACATATATCTCAAATCAATTACACAAGAACTGAGTAAGGAAACCCTACTTTTTCGCAATCCGCTTATGCTGCAATCAACCATACAAATGCATAACAATTACCACATCATCACCTACAACAACAATCATATAGTTCCAATCACTAACTACAAAACCCCATTTCCCCCAATTCATGATTAAAGGCAAACCCTAGAATTAATCATCAACAAACATGGGAATAAAGACTTACCGACGAAAGGATGAAGGATTGAATGCAAAAGCTACGATGATTACACACACAGTAGGAGATTTGGGAGTGATTAGAATATCGTAAAAAGTGATTAGGGTTGTGAAATGGCGTTTAGAAACTGTTTTAACAAAAAAATAATCCCTAAACACTCCCGCATCAACCGCTAAATAATTACACGCCAGACCGGATACTTGGTCGAGTATAGAGTATACTCGGCCGAGTATCCTCTACTCGGTCGAGTATTCATCATATTCCGCCGAGTATTCCTCGGCAGAACCAAAACAAACTACACTGTTAGCACTACTCGGCCGAGTAGGCTCTACTCGGTCGAGTACTTAGCTTATAAAATCCGTAGTATTACAACTAACTCCTTTTCATGCATGAAAGTTACACTTGATGATCCTTGTCTTTGGCATAAACGCTTTGGTCACATTAGCTCACTAACCTTGAATAAAATCAAGAAGTGGGACTTGGTGGAAGGGTTACCTAAAATCAAGTTCGACCAAGAAAAGATGTGTGACACATGTGCAAGGTGCAAACAAGTTAGATCATCGTTTAAACCGAAAAGAGTAGTAAGCACAAATCAAGCCTTGGAATTTATACACATGGATTTATGTGGGCCTAGTAAGGTAAGGAGTAGAGGAGGATCCAGGTACGTCTTTGTTCTTGTAGACGACTACTCAAGGTATGTATGGCCTATCTTTCTTCACTCAAAAGATGAAACTTTTGAAGAATTTGATTGTCTTATGAAACGTGTTCAAATTAAATATAAGAATAATCTCGTATCTATCCGTACGGATCATGGCACCGAATTTGACAACCAAAATTTTATAGAATATTGTAGAGTTAATGATGTAGGGCATAACTTTTCTGCACCAAGAACTCCTCAACAAAATGGTGTCGTTGAACGTATGAATAGAACCTTAAGAAGATATGGCACGTACAATGCTCTTGTGTAGTGGTTTACCTCGCAACTTTTGGGCTGAAGCCATTAGTACTTCTTGCTACATCCATAATCGTGCTATGATCCGACCTATCCTCAAGAAAACCCCCTATGAACTCCTCAGAGGTCGAAAACCTAATATCTCCCATCTTCGCGGTTTTGGGAGTAAATGTTTTGTACATAATAACGGTAAAAACCGTTTAAGTAAATTCGACCCTAGGAGTGATGAAGCAATTTTTATAGGATATTCAGATCACAGCAAGGCTTACAAGGTCTTCAATAAGAGAACTCTTTGTATTGAATAAAGTGTCCACGTTATTTTTGATGAAGATAACGTGTTCGATAAGCCTTTACAGGATGAGGAAGAAGACTTAAATGAACCCGACTTTCGTCTTTCAAGAGACGATCCCCCGGAATTGGAATTGGAGGACAATGAAATTGAGGGAACGAATGATGAAATTGATCGTTCCTCAAAAGATAAAAAGGAGAAAGGCAGAGTTATAGTTGATGATACTATAACATTGACTCAAGACAAGAACTCCCAAACCAATGTTATAGATGATGGTACTATAACATTGAATCCAAATCAAGGTGTAGAGTCCGAGGTTAAAATCGGCTCAAACACAACACCCGGATTAGATTCAGGGGGAACTTCCTCTAATTCCGAACCAAATGAAGTCGAGTCAAGCTCAAATAACGATGAAGAACCAATTACTTCAACTAAATGGAAATACAAGAATTCACACCCCATGGATAATATTCTTGGAAATATTAAGAAGGGTGTTCAAACAAGATGTTCCTTAAACAACTTTTGTTCCTTCTAATCTTTTCTATCCATGATCGAACCAAAGAATATCAATGAAGCTCTCGCTGAATCAGATTGGATTATAGCTATGCAAGAAGAGCTTCAACAGTTCGAAAGAAACAAGGTTTGGCATTTAGTTCCTAGACCAAAAGATCGTTCAGTCATTGGAACTAGGTGGGTCTTCAGGGAACAAATTAGATGATGCCGGATTCATTGTCAGAAACAAAGCAAGATTGGTGGTCCAAGGATATAATCAACAAGAAGGAATAGATTATGACGAGACTTTCGCACCAGTTGCTCGTCTTGAAGCTATTAGACTTCTGATAGCATTCGCCGCACACAAGGGAATGAAACTCTTCCAGATGGATGTCAAGACATCATTCTTGAATGGTTATTTACAAGAGGAAGTCTTCGTTGAACAACCCCCTGGTTTTAAGAACATCAAATTTAAGGATCACGTGTTCAAATTGGATAAAGCCCTATACGGATTAAAGCAAGCACCTAGGGCTTGGTACAATCGATTATCTAAGTTTCTACTTGACAGTGGATTCAGTAGAGGATCTGTCGACAAAACCCTATTTCTAAAAACTGAGGGTTCTGACCTTTTAGTTGTTCAAATATACGTCGATGATATTATCTTTGGATCGACCAACCGGAGCCTATGCAAATATTTTTCTGAGTTGATGACTTCCGAGTTCGAAATGAGTATGATGGGAGAATTGAAATTCTTCCTAGGTGTGCAAATACAACAAACTGATGAAGGCATTAAAATCCATCAACAGAAATATGTCAAAGAATTGATTCGGAAATTTGGAATGGAAAATTCACACGCTATGCCTACTCCAATGGTCGAGAACAAGAAATTGACATTGGATGAAACTGGTAAATCAGTTGATGAAACTACTTACCGTGGGATGATTGGGTCACTGTTATATTTGACCGCAAGTAGACCCGATATAATGTTTAGCGTATGCGTTTGTGCGAGATATCAATCGTCTCCCAAAGAATCCCATATGACGGCCGTAAAACGAATTTTATGTTACTTGATTGGAACGGCCAACTTATATCTATGGTACCCAATGGAGTGCAATTTTGATCTAGTCGGTTATTCTGATGCCGACTACGCAGGATGTTCTCTAGGCAGAAAAAGCACGTCGGGTGTCGCCACCTTTGTCGGACCGTGTATCGTTACGTGGGGTTCGAAGAAACAAAATTCGGTCGCTCTCTCAACTGCTGAAGCCGAATATATTGCCGCAGGACTGGTATGTACTCAACTTTTATGGCTTAAGCAACAATTACGTGATTATGGTGTCGACGTAGGATGTATTCTTATTTTATGTGATAATACTAGTGCGATAATAATTTCTAGAAACCCCGCACAACATTCACGTACCAAAAATATTGAAATAAGACACCATTTTATATGAGACCATGTTGAGAAGGGGAATATAAAACTTGAATTTTGTAGTACGGAAAAACAATGGGCAGACATTTTGACAAAATCATTAGCTAGAGAACGATTTGATACTTTACGGTTGGAAATTGGTTTAATCAGTGGTACCTAAGCTTCTATATTTGTTCAATCCTTTTATGACTGACTAGATAAGTTAAGATTGTATGAATGTGTCCGTATATTGCGTTGCATGAATAATTTCGTTGTAGGGATATTTTTATCATAAGATTCTATTTGTTATTTGGAATTTAATTGTTATACAAACTAATTCCTTATTACAATAAATATAACACACCAATTCTTTTATTTTATTTTTTCCAAATCACAAAGAATCTTTCCTTTTGCAAATTCATGTACACGGCTCACACAATAAATTTCCTATACAAATACAAATTCCTTATACTTATCCTTTCCCTATCAAATCTATCCCTTAAATTCCTATACCTACCATAATTCATACTCCTAATTATATACTTACCATACTTACTCTCCACTTGTTAACCCTAGCCTACACCTATATCTACCCCTTGTGTGTTAACCGTCCACCCAACCCACTTGCATACTTTTCTTTCTCTCAAATTTTTACCATCATCACAATTCATCTCCTTTACACAAACCATCACCATCACCTCCTTTTTCAACAATCACCATCATCATGAATTCATCTCATGCAAAAAATACCCGATCCTCAACCCATCACCACCAAAACCGCCCCTTTCCTAACCAAACATCACCTCTACCACCACATGATCCTCATTCCATTAATTGTCCTTCACCACAACCAAACCAAAATTCGCCCCTGTTTCTTAGTCGGGACGAATCTGTGTCCGAAGGCAAAAGACGTCGTCTTTTCAAGGGTAAAAATAAAGTAGTTGTTGATGATAGTGAAGCTGTGGAGGAACCCGAGGTGATAGTTCGGAATGGTGTTGCTCGTACCTTGCTTAGGGATGCTTCAAAAGCCGCGACCAAGGAAGGGTTAAATCGTGTTCGGCTTACTCATGATGAAAGCATCCTAGTTAATCGAGTTTTGAGGTATTCCATTCATGGTGGTAGGCACTATCCGAAATCTTGGTTGGTTAGTGTTCCCGCTCTTGCTTTCTTTGTTAATTTTCTTGATTTTCAAGGGTGGAGTCACATTAGTTAGTTTTCGGGTCCTGTTTACCCAGTTGAGATGGTTCAATTCTTTGCTAGTGTCTCAATTAAGAAAGGAGTCTTGCATGCGGTTGTTAATGGCGTGGATGTGACGGTCTCTGTTTCGGATTTTTGCTCTGCTTTTTCGGTTCCCGATGAAGGAATTGAATTAAATCCGAGTCTTGAGTGATCTAATGTGGTGAGTGAAAAGGAGTTGTTAGTAAAGAAGTATTTTGAGGAGATGACGGAGGGACGTAATATCGTGGTTCGTCCTCTCTCGGCAAAAATCAAGTTCCTCTTGAACTTTTTGTGGAACACAGTGGTGCCGAGGAGAGGAGGTCGTGATAAGGTGTCGAGTTATGAAGCTATAATGGTTTATTCTTGGTTGGAAGGTTAGAAGGTGAATTTGGGTAGTGTTGTCTTGCACCGTATAATTCAGACAAGTCTTACGGTAACTAAGGAGAAGTTGAGCACTACAATCGATTTGCCATATGGTTTGTGGATATCTCGATTGTTGGAAATAAAACGAGTAGTGGGGCCTGACATTTACGGTGTTAGTGCGCGGGACTGTATATGTGACAAGTTGATCAAGCTAATGGGTCTTGTTGTTGATGGACCCGAGTTGCTTCTTGCAAAAGATGTTGAGAAAGCCCCGGTGGATTCGGGTTTGGGAGCTATCGAGTCAAAGTTGGAGGGGTTTATGAGTGGCTTAATGGAGAAATTCGAGGAGCATTCGACTAATTTGGCTACGGTGTTGTCACGGGTTGGACCATCTCGGTATTTAGACTCGGGCTTGGATGCTACTCGGGTGTACTCTTGGATGGAGGAAGTGTACAAGAGGTTAGCGGGTTTTGAGAGGGAGTTGAAGGCAATTCGTGGGGAAGTGTTCCCACACGGTGATCGTCTCACCTTCCTTACGAGTCAGGGTAGAGATTTGGTGATGCACGGGAAAGCCATGGCGGGTGATCAAGCTCTTACGTTGCAGGCCACAAAAGCTCTTTCCTTGAAAGTGCTTAACTTTGAGAGGAGCATTGGTACACTTTCTCAGCTGGTTCGAAGCTCGTTTGATCGTCTTGATGCCTTAGAGCATCGTACTAGGCCCGACTACGTAAACCCGTATAAGACCCGTGACATTTGATCTCCCTGCCTTACCATAATTAGCCCTTACCTTAATTAGCTTTTTTTTTTTATTTCTTTTAGTGGTGTGTTAAGCGAACTTCTTATTCAGCCCATTTTGGCAATGCGCTTGTGGTTATGGCCCAAGTGTTTCATTAGACATGTGTTCATTCGGCCCATTTTGGCTTCAAACATGTTTAATTCTTAGTTTGTATGCTAATTATCTTTTGGATGCTTATAGGTTTTGCTTGTTATTACTATTTCCTATGACGTTTTATCTCTTGTCTCGTCTTATATTATTCTAGTCATTTTTAATTTGTTCTTAGCTTTTCGATGATATCAAGAGGGGGAAAGAACGTCTATAGTAAGCATCTACCTAAGCTTGCTCCTTGTCAAAACCAATTGTCTCTTAAAGTCCTTAAGTTTTGGTTTTTTTTTTTTTTTTTGAAAAATTGTATTGATCTTGCGTTACTCTTTATTATCAAAATAACGGTATTATATTGAGGGGGAACTTTTTACTTAGTCACAAATTTAGGAGACTTGCCATCATCAAAAGGGGGGAATTTGTTGAACCATATAGTTTATATGTTTATGTTTTGATGATGTCAAGGTGTTTTACATTCTATATACTTGTTGCGTGTAATCGTTTGTTAAGTATTTTAGAACTAATCTATTACGAGCAACAAAGAAGATTGTGACAATTGCGTGAGAAGTTCAAGCCTTCGTTCAAGATCAAACAATTCAAGATTCATTCAAGAACTATGTGAAGACGAAGCTCGTCTAAAGATTAATCAAGCTTGGATGACGACGTAGCCTATACTCAAAGATCTCCTTGAAGATTAGAATAGTATAGGTGATTATCTCGTAATGGTAATCAAGAATGAGTTTCCTGAATTAGTAAAGTTATAGCTTTACAACTATAACATTACTAGTAAAAGAGCTCAATGTTATAGCTCTTCTACTATAACATTGAAATGCTGAGTTTTTGTACACGAATTATAATTGTTTCGAAAATTGTTTTTTAATTGTTTAAAGTTTGTTTTAAATGTTTTATTGAAAGTTTTTATATGGTAAAGCCCGGTTTAGTGAGAAGTGCGGTTTTATAGTAAACGTTAATTGGTAGTCATGATGGATCAACTTATGAGTTGGACTTTGCTACTAATTAGGGTTTCTAGATAGCCTCTCTTAAAACCTAAATTCTAATCATATGTTAAGACTAGGGTTTGCACGATTCACGAAGCTTATGGGTCGTGGTATCTCGTGTTGCCTAGGGTACATTAGGTAAATATTTTATTCTATAATAATATCTTTACATATCTTATATATCTTACTTAATATATTTATTTGTGATTAAAGATATTCTTGTTTTAGGAAATCTTATCATAATCTTAGAATTTATAGTAAAGATAATAATTGGAAAGATTATATTCTATCTTTTTTAATATTCTTTATTATCTTTTGAGGGCTTTTAGGAAAGAGATAATAAGAAGATATGATTTGTTTCTATATCTTATTATTTCGGCTATTAGGGTTTGACAAAACCGTGTAGCCTACTCTTTCTCCTCCTATAAATACTTTGCTATTTACAACATCTAAAAGAGAGACCTTAAGCATAAAAATTGAGTTTTAATTTTTACAAAGCAAACCGTGTGTTTTAAGCAGAAAAACCGATTTGCTATTTTAAAAGGTCGTGTGTCATAAAACTCGCATACTCGTTCTTCATTTATCGTTATAAGATAATAGTGCTTAGTTGATTTCTTAACTAGTTCATTAACGTGAACCTTTGTTAGAATCATTAGTGCTTTTTTATTAGCGTAAGTTAGTCACTTGAGTATTTAACGGTACTCATTGAGTTACAGCTAGAGTTAGTTGTACGAGTTGGGTTAGTAAATTTGTAATCCGTAGAAAGGTACTAAATTTATTAATCGAGAATAGTGGACGTAGGTTTCGACTTGTGAAACTGAACCACTTCAAAAACCGTGTGTCTCTTCGTTCTTTCGTTTGTTTCCTTTATTCTGTTTACTTTCATTAGTTGATTAGTTAAAGTTTAATCAATAAACTTTAAATAATCAATTACATACCCATAATCGAAAAAGCTTTAAAAAGTTTTAAATCCTCAATTCACCCCCCCCCCCCCCCTCTTGAGTATTTTGGATCAATAGACTCTTCATTGATTGTTGCATTATTTGAATAAATTTTATTTTAATTAATATGATATTTGATCAGTCACAAAATAATTTATAAAACGTTGATCATGCATAATTAATTATCACTTGTTAGATTTAATTAAAATTGTATGTATTTTATTTTAAAACATTGAAGCTAAACCCAAAAAAAATTAAATTTGAGAAATATTAATTTATTTTTATTTATAAGTAAAAATGTTAAAGCTCATATATAAATTATGTTATTTTTCCTCAATTATAATAATAAAATTTTAAAATAGACCGCGCAAAGCGCGGGATACTACCTAGTTTATACATATAATGCAGTTAGTTGATGCTTTAAATTGTGATTATCTCGATCATTTGATGTTTTTGTTCAATTATTCACACTTGTGTTTTAGATGCATTTTGTGGGATCAAAGATTTTGTTCTTTTGAAAATCAGAAGGCAACTTGATACCGCAATAAAAAAATTTAGGGAAAAAAAATCGAAATTTAACAAAGAATTCAGTTTTTTTTTTTCCATTGCTTGGATGGGTGGTAGACTAGTAGTGTACTAGCGTCTATTTTTCTGCTCACTCTATGATACGTGCATTTTATATAGCCCTTTTGGTCTTATATTGCACGTATTTCTATGCATTTTTGTACTGTTATGTATTGCAAAGTTCCCCGAGTTGGCTACTTTGGTTTGTTTTGTCTGATTTGCAGGAATGAACCTGAAAGTGGTGGAACCTTACTCTATTCGTCCTATTTAGCATGCATAATGAGGAGACGGAGATGTTAGAGCGAAAGTCATGCCTTAGAGTGCGTGAAGGATGGTCAAGGAAACGGTCAAAGACGAATTATAAGCTGACTTTGAAGAAAAACACTCGATCGAGAAGTCTTTTGGTTCGATCGAGTGGTTTGGAGGACACGAGATGTCGATCGAGTACTTTTGTTTACTCGATCGAAATGCTGATTACTGGAAGTCCTCGATCGAGAGCTTTATCTGCTCGATCGAGAGGTTTTAGTCTTACGCGGGCTTAAGTGACCCATGTTGTGTTATTTTGTTAAATCTTTTATTTTTCATATTTAAGCATTCGCTAATTAGGTCATTAGGACGCTTTTTCATCTCTTAAACACTCTAATCTCTCTTTCATACTCTTCACTGTTAAACTCTCCCTTTAATCTCTTGCTTGGATATTGGATTGATCTTTACGCCGGATTGCTTGAGATTGTAATCATACTCTTCTTCCTGAATCATAATCTATTTATTTGTTTGCTTTAATTGTTGTTTTCTCTCCACATTAATTCTGCCCTAATTTAGTCTATGCATAATTTTTGTTGTTTTACCATGCCTTTCATTAGTATATTCATTATTATTATTATTGTTGACGCCATTAGTAACATGAGTAACTAATTTCTCTTATGTCGGGATTAGGGAAGCCTTGGTAGGATTATGACGATGTAGCGAATAGACTAGACGATTTATTTGCGAGAATCTATCCCATAGCAATTTAACTGTAATATCAACTTAGTTGAGTGCACGCTTCTAAGTTACCTTTAATCTGGTTAATTTTACTCCTGGATCGGAAAATTGGATTAAATAGACCTGCTATGAACAGTAGACTACCCTAATGAGGGCGGAAGTTAAATTAGTGGAATTCTAGGATAGAAAGTGGACCGGAAGGACCTTTCCTGTATCCTTCTCATATTAGAATGTCTAGGCTATTTGCAGCTGAGTCGATAGACTACCATGGTGAACCAAAATCCTGGCATGCTTTCTCTTATTTGATCATCTTATTTACATTTTCTCACCTTTAGTACTCTCGTTTAATTTCTCTTTCCCTTAATCCTTTATTAGGTTAGAAAACAAAAATCAAAACCCCCACTTGCGACCTAATAGACGGACCTTTAGCAGATATCTTGCCTCCCTGTGGATACGATCCCGACTTCCCTAGCTATATTAGTTAGAGACCAATTGGTTATTTTTGGTAGGTATACAATTAGCCTGTCAACTTTTGGCGTCGTTGCCGGGGAGGCAATAGCCCTATCTATTTTTGTTTCGTTTATTTTTATCCGTGTCAGGGAATTTTTATTCCTTGAGACAGTTCTCACTTAATTCTTTCAGTATTGTGTATGCCCAAGTCAAACAGGTCGGAATTAGTTCCAGCAAATCCTGAGCCAGAAAGACTATTTCGACATAGGCTCTGTCTGCAAAGAGAAATTCGAAAGGAAGACTTGAGTACTTTCGAGCCCGAGCTACAACACTTCTTATTTGCAGAAGACCCCTCTTTTGAAGAAGACAATCTCATTTCTGCTATCAAACCAGTAAAGATGCGTAACATAGCGAGTCACTCAGAGCCCACAGCTGCCTCGATTCCCAAAGGTTTTAAGCTCTCAACTAAGGATGGTAACACGTTTGATATCCGTCCGTCTTAAATAAACTTGGTAGAAGGAAATATTTATTGAGGTGTGGCGGGTGAAGATCTGCGAAAGCATATGGAAGTCTTTACAGACTACTGCTCTACTATTCCCGCTACTAAGGGAGTAACTCAAGACAAGATACAAGAAGTTCTATTTCCTTTTTCGTTGACTGATGGAGCCAGGGACTGGCTCACTGACCTTGATCACACTACAGCCGGTATCACCAATTGGGAGACCCTTGCTCTTGCCATTTACAAAAGGTAATTTCCTCCACAGTGCACTAATCAGCTGAGGGGAAGATTACGAGTTTCAAACAGGCCCCTGATGAGAATTTTTATGAAGCTTGGTGTCGATTCAAGAAGCTAGTGAGGTCTCTTCCTCACCATGGATTTGATTAGTGGTTTTTGTGCAACCAGTTCTACAATGGGTTGTATGGCGACCACCGAGCTATACTAGACGCCTTATCCAACGAGAGATTCCAAAAGAACATTGATGATGATAAGGGATGGGGTATTATTGAGGAGATAGCGACCCATTGTGCTGAATATGGGAACCCCGGGGACGAAATTCGGATTGTTCACTCGGTCGATAATGCGGTCGTGGCTCAGCTGGAAGCCATGAATACTCGTTTTGATAGACTGGAAATGCAAGCTGCTGGTGATCAACAGACGGTTCATCTGTTGACTATACAGGAAACTGTCACTTATGAGAGATATGGGAGCAATGACGGTCACACTGCTATTGACTGTCTGACAGAAAAAGAACAAGTCCTTGCCTTTCAGCAATATAGGCAAGGAGGAGGTTCTTATTACAATATTCAAGGGGCAGTCTATCCCAATTTAAGGTGGACAGGTCAGAATGTTCTTAATCCTACTCCTCCAACGCAGCAGCAGCAAGCTTATGTCCCTCCTCATAAAGCTCAACAAGGCTTTCAGAAGCCTCCTTCTTTCCCTCCACCGCATCAAGGAGCTTCGTCCTCTAGTGGGGTAAGTGAGCTGAGTGAGTTAAAGACAATGATTCAATCATTGACAAAGCAATTGCAGATGAGTGACCAACAGAAGGAAGCTTCAATCAAGTCACGTGAAACTCAAGTTGCTCAGTTGGCCGCAAGCCAATCCACAAGGAAACCGGGTCATTTGCCGTCCCAATCTGAGAAGAATCCACATGAGATGGTAAACTTGATTAGTTTGCGAATTGGTCGTTCTTATGAAGTACCAAACTAGTCGACTTTAGATGACATATCAGACTCGAGGAATGCTGTTATTGATGATAAAAAGGCGTATAATGCCGAAAATATGCCAAGCATGAAATAAATACTCGATCGACTGATTTCTGGGGGTCGATCGAGTAGAACTGTTGAAGAAAGCACTCGATCGAATGGAATTAATGCTCGATCGAGTGAACTGGATATTCAAGGAATTGATCGAGAGGTCCAAACCACTTGATCGAGTGAAAATATTGAAGAAACCGTTCGATCGAGTGGAACTTTACCTCGATCGAACTGTGGGAAATAATCTGTATACTTCCCTTAAACTAGAAGGATTATAACGAGTTTAACAATGATGACCAATGGTCTTAAACAAAATACATAAACAAAGTATAAAGGATTTAGAATTAACCTTCGGTCCTAGCAAAATTGGCCTAAGAACAATATCAAAATTGATATTCGCCTATTAGTTCCACCCAAGACGATATGAGATATGCCCTTTGATTATGCTAGAAATCGATCTAAAATTTTCTGTAAAATTTAGTTGTTTTTGTGTTTTTCTGATGAGAGAGGAGGCAAGGTCAAGAAAAAACCTTAGGGTAGAAATAATTCTCTACCTATTCTTTTTATACTGACCGAATCATCGAGTTAATTAGGAAAGAAAATTACTTCCTAATTTTTGGCCATCAGACCGAAATAAGGACTATCAGCTCCTTATTTTTGGTCTTTCCAAAAATATATAATATGTGTTGAATTGTCATCTAGTGAGGATCGAACCCATGACCTCTTGGTATGTGTACCCTCACTATTACCACTATGACACACTCATCTTGTTGATATTAAATACAACTGATTATATTTAATTACGAATTAACAGATTAATTCGTCCAAGCTAGCATTATATATATTTAATTAAATATAACTTATTATATTTAATTTACGAATTGACAGTTAATTCGTCTCAACTTAATATTATTTAATTTTATTAAATAATTATCTCATCAACACATCGACTAACTTTTTAGTCATTTTGGGCATCAATGTGATTATATTTCTATAACCACATTTCTCAAACACATCCTATAGGTGTGACCTTTAGGGACCAGTTGATCACCGCCATCTGTATGATAATAACGTCAAACTTTCTAGCAAGCTAACCGTTATTAGGTAAACGGTAATCAACTCATTAAATATACGAAGTATACCCTTGTGAACCTGTAAGAGATTTACAAATGTTATCACACTAATTTGTGGAGGACACAAGCTCCAACAAACTCCCACTTGTCCTCACAAGTGTATGTGTGATAACCGATTCTCATATCCTATAAACTTTCTCCCACTCAATGTAAAACAATTTGCAAATCCGAATTCACAAAGGTCGTATTTTACAAGCGATCAATATCAAGAGTGGTTTTCCCGACTAGAGAGTAACTTAACTGATAAACGAATCAACATTCGAGCATGGCCATGCATTTCAGTTACAACTCCTCGAGTGGCCCTGAGAAATAACTATACCTGATAAGAGTTGGATATTTTCCTCAACTCGAATCCTGCAGATGTAAGCACAGTATGAAATGACCTAGAAAAAAATCTACTTAGCCCCAGTTACGGTAGACCGTGAGAAAGAAAACAAAGTCACCCAAAAACTGCCTTAATCTCAAGAGACAGTTGATAGTCAAAAGAATCGACTCTAGGAACACAATGGATGTCCTATCCACGACCTGGCACCGAATGTTATAAAACATTTAGGACTCCATTACGTTTTCACAAAAAGTTGTCCTACGAGGTATCGTCATAATCTCGTATCTGTGATCGATTAGTCAACCGTTTAACTTATGGCTCGTTGAACCCACCATGAATCGACTGCACAATATAATAGCCGGAGTTATCAGCTCACATTGGCGATTACGGACCAAAACAAATATAATGTAATTCAGTTCACTTTGTGGCGTTCAATGTTGTCAGTACAATCCACATGAAAAACAAAATATTATATATAAAACGATGAAGTTATAAATAATATATGAAAAAGATAATGTATCAAATTCATAATCAAGTACTACAACTCAGGAACATGTTTAATTCCCATGGAATTAACATGCCCTACATGCTTATCATAATTCAATGGTTCAGTAGTAGAATCTGCTACAACACTTTAAGAGTGAAGACGAACCTGGACTGAGATCCGTTTAGAAGCTAGCATCTGCTTATAGCTTACTATCTCCTCCATAAGTCAATACCCAATCCTTAGTCCTCCGTAGGCATCTGGATTCTTTTGGTACTGACTCGTCATACTCATTGCATATGCCACGTCTGGACGTGTGCATATCATGGCATTCATGATCGATCCTATTGCAAATTCATAAGGAATACGACTCATGCGTTCAACCCCTTCAGGCGTCGTGGGTGACTGAGACTTGCTCAACTGCATCCCAGTCGTCATAGGAAGGTTCCCCTTCTAGGATTGGTCATGCTGAACCTCTCAAGAACCTTATCCAAATAGGACTCCTGACTAAGTGATAACATCCGTCGTGATCTATCTCGGTAGATACGGATTCCCAAAATACGTTGTGCCTCACCCAGATCTTTCATCTGGAAATGGTTCTTAAACCATTCTTTAACCGAAGAAAAGGAGAGGAATGTTATTCCCAATCAAGAGTATGTCATCGACATACAATATCAAGAATACAATCTTCCTCCCACTCGACTTGATATATAAGCATGGTTCGTCGACCGATCGAATGAAGCCATTCTCTTTTATCACTTGGTTGAAACGATGATTCCAACTCCGAGAAGCTTGCTTGAGTCCATAAATGGATCGCTTAAGCTTGCATACTTTCTTAGGATGTTTAGGATCTATGAAACCTTCGGGTTGAACCATGTACAACTCTTCCTCCAAATAACCGTTTAAGAAGGCGGTTTTCACATCCATTTGCCAAATCTCATAATCATGAAATGCGGCAATCGCTAAGATTATCCGAATGGAACGTAGCATGACTACAGGTGCAAAAATCTCATCATAATGCAATCCGTGCACTTGAGTGAAACCTTTTTCCACAAGTTGTGCCTTATAGATATCTGGTTGCGCGTCTACAGAACGCTTTATTTTGTAAAGCCATTTGCACTGTAGAGGTTTTACCTTTTTAGGTAAATCAACTAGATCCCATACGTTATTCTCATATATGGAGTCCATCTCGGATTGCATGGCTTCAAGCCATAGCTTTGAGTCGGAACAGGCCATAGCACCTTTATAGGTTGCGGGTTCATTACTTTCTAGAAGTAAAACGTCATTCTCCTCGACCATACCAATGTATCTGTCCGGAGGATGAGAGTCTTTACCCGACCTCCTAGGTAACTCAGGAATATTAACCGTATCATCAGTTGGAGGTACAGCTTCCTCCATCTGTTCGTCGGTTGTTGGTTCTGGAATCTCCGACAGCTCGAAGGTTCTATTACACGTCTTGTTCTCGAGAAATTCTTTCTCTAAGAACGTCACACTAGCCGCAACAAAAACTCGATTTTCGGTAGGCGAATAGAAGTAATGACCAAATGTTCCTTTTGGATAACCTATAAATTATGTCTTGACCGATCGCGGGCCGAGCTTATCCTCGTGTCTCCACTTGACATAAGCCTCGCAGCCCCAAACCCGAATAAAGGACAAGTAGGGTACCGTTCCCTTCCACATTTCATATGGAGTCTTGTCGACAGCTTTAGACGGACTTCGGTTAAGTATAAGAGCGGCTGACAAAAAAGCATAACCCCATAATGAATCAGGCACTACTGCGTGACTCATCATGGATCGAACCATATCAAGCAAGGTTCGATTTCTCCGTTCGGACACACCATTTAATTGAGGTGTTCCAGGTGGAGTTAACTATAGAGCGATTCCACAGTCTTTCAGGTGTTGATCAAACTCATTTGAAAGGTATTCGCCACCCCGATCTGAACGGAGTGCTTTAACCTTTCTACCCAGTTGGTTCTGTACCCTATTCTGGTATTCTTTGAATTTCTCAAAGGATTCACTTTTATGCTTCATTAAGTAGACATATCCGTATCTACTCAAATCGTCCGTGAAAGTGATAAAATATCTATAGCCATCTCTAGCGGTAATTGAAATAGGTCCACATACGTCCGTATGTATGAGTCCTAATAGGTCACTAGCGCGCATTCCAACACCTTTGAAGGAAATTCGAGTCATCTTGCCAATGAGACATGATTCACACGTGCCATATGTAGAAAAACCGAATGAGGGAATAGTCCCATTATCGACGAGTTTCTTTACGCGTTTCTCATTTATGTGTCCCATTCGACAATGCCATAGATAGGTTTGATCTTTGTCACCAACCTTTAATTTCTTATTATTCATGTGTAATACTTCCGTGGTTTGATCTAAGATATAAATTCCATTCATGGAAACTGCTTTGCCATAAATCATTTCATTAAAAGAGAAAATATAACTATTATCCTTTATTGAAAATGTAAAGCCGTCTTTAGCAAGTACGGAAACAGAAATAATGTTCTTAGATAAACTGGGTACATAGTAACAGTTATTTAAAAATAACTCAAAACCACCGGGAGTTGGATTACATATGTTCCCTTCAAAGCGAAGAACTCCCGCTCCATTCCCGACTCGCAAGTCCACATCACCTTTTTCGAGAGGTATGATGTTCTTTAGGCCCCGCAAATGATTACACAGATGAGATCCACAACCAAAGATCTAGTACCCAAGTTCAAAACTTGCATGGTTAATCTCAATCATATGAATATAAGATGACATACCAACAGGAACGACGCGGCCTGCCTTGATGTCCTCATTGTAGACAGGACAGTTCCTCCTCCAATGTCCAGTCTTGTGAAAATGGTGGCATTGTATGTCACCGCCCTTGCTCTTTGCTTTGCCCTGTGAGCCACTAGTCTCACCAAGCCCACTCTTACCGTTTCCTGGCTTCTTGAACTTTGGCTTACCTACAGCTAGGTCGCCATGAGCCTTGTCCTTACCCTTACCTTTGTTGTAAATCGTGAGAACATCCTGCTTCATGCTCCCACTCAATTTCATGTCCTTCTCGGTCTGTACGAGAAGGGAGTGTAGCTCATGAGGACTCTTTTTCAAGTCGTTCATATAGTAGTTCGCCCTGAGAAGGGCAAAACCATCGTGAAGAGAATGAAGCATTCGGTCAATGACAATGCTCTCACTGATTTTACAATTCAGTGCCTCCAGCTTCTCGACATTCTCAATCATGTGAAGAATGTGTGGGCTAACCGGTTGGCCCTTCTGGAGTTTCGCATCAAAGAAGCGACAGGTAAGCTCATATGTAACGATTCTCGGTGCCCTTGAGAACTCGTTAGTGAGCGTGGTGAAAATCTTGTTTGCACCTTGGGCAATGAAGCGTCTCTGCAAATTGGTTTCCATTGCAAAGATGCGTACGTTCTTTATCGCACCCGCTTCCATAACGAAATCACTATAAGCGAGTGACTCGTTGACTCCTGCATTGGGGCCTGGGTTGACTGGCAATGGCTCAGTTAAATACCTGAGCTTACCATCAGCAGATGGCAGATTCCGTAGTGCCGCCTCCCATCCGCAAAATTGGACCCATCATTCTTCATCCGAGTGGATCGATTCATTTGGCCCATGAACATTTTAAGCCAAGACGAACGATCTAGTGTGGCACTAGGCATTGGGATTGCGTTATTTCGGCCATTTGTTGTAACAAAGATTATTGATAATAAACGTGTTCTACACTGCGAAAGAAGAATAAAATAATAAGCATGTGCATCGTTTTTAAGTCTAATGAACTAATGTCATAACGCGAAGACTCAAAACATTTATACAATTGACCTCCCTCAAGAATTATATAAATGACCCCAAGACTCAATTCTCTGTAAATTGATAAGCTAACCTTTTAGCTAATTCTACCGTTAGAATTCTTGGTCGATAAATTTCTGTAAATACTATCTTTAGTCCATCATAATCACGAGAAACTCTTCGGACTATGATGTTGAGGTAAACTAAGTCAACACGACTACTTACCCAACGTAGAAGGGGTCATATTAGGCCTACCGACGAAGATACCATCAACTTTATTTAAATTCATTTTAAGTGAACTATAATCTAGCATGCGAGAATGATTAAACTAAAGTGATGGCTTAAAGACTGTGACATCTGCATGTCCATGAAAACTAACATACAACCTATATGAGTCAATTTTCATGCATTTTAGTAGTAGGTGGTTTGGTTTTAGGCGGAAAATGATGCAATTACTAACATGTGAATGAAACGCAATAATAATGAAAAACGTAAAAAAAAAACAGTAAAAGTCCTAGTGTGGCCTATCCTATCAAAATGAACAATAAATACAAGTTTGGAATCCATCCTTGGACCCGAGAAGCTTGTCTTGTGTTCCATCTTGATCCATGTAGCGGGAGTGAGCTTCAATCTCCATCTTTAGTCTTCTTTGAAATTACAATAAATAAAATTACATAATTGACCTATTAATTACATTCTAATTTCAAAAACCCAAAACTAAAATAAAGGAGATTCGAGATCTCATAATTACATAAGAAATCATGTTTCCTTCATTACGAAAACATAATTTGACTAAGGCCACACTAAGTATTACAAATTACAACCGATTCCAAAAATAAATACGTAAATAAAATTCATTCATTCGATTCATTCAACAAAATTAAAAGCATCAACTAAGATAAATTAAACATACATTACACAATTCCTTAATTATGTTGATTAATTTATCCAAACCACCTATTTAAATTAAATTAAGTGACAATTCCGCAATTTAATCACATTAATTTCATTCTTAATCCATATTAAACTTGTAATATGAATTCTATCCGTCAAAATTTTAAACTGCTTTAAAATAACTCGGTATCTTTAAATTGCGAACCGATTCACAATAACTAATTGGCCAAAATAAAAAACAAAATCCAATATTTTCTTCCTTTTGGGTCTCGGCAAAAAGGAAAACAAAATTTTTTTTTTTTTATTTGTAAACTCAGCTCACGGCTGAAAAAGGAAAAAAAAAAACAGCCAATAAAATTTTTTTCGGAAAAAAGGCAAAAACAAGGAAAGAAAAAACTTTCCTTTTCTTTTTCTTTTAGATTCGGCAAAAAAAAAAAATAACCCAAAAAACAGTTTTTTTTTTTTTTTTTTTTTATGAACACTGTTCACGGTGAACAGTACCGAACAAAAAAAAAAACAACAACAACGGCAAAAAATAAAACAGCCGTCACAAAAAAAATTTGCGACAAGAATTGCCCTAAAACAAAACCGATGAAGAAAATGTTTACAGTTGCCATATAGAACGTGATTTAGCAAGTGAATTAATGAACATGATTAATCTGATATGCTAAAACTATATAGCAAAAACAAGTTCTTGTCTCATCGACATGATTATTCCATTAACAATTTAATTTAATCCGAATTAAATCAAGGTATCTACAAATTCATTTTATTATCATCTTAACATATTAAAACAATAATTCATATGAATCATATGGAAATAAATCATCAACAAAGGAAAAACAGTTAAAAAAAATTCTCTCGACAAAAATTTTCAAATTAAAACCCTAAAATTTTTTTTTTTTTTTCGAAATCCCCATTGTTTACATACATATTTTATGAAAATCATCAAAAATAAAATCGTGGCCTAATGCTCTGATACCACTTGTGGGAAATAATCTGTATACTTCCCTTAAACTAGAAGGATTATAACGAGTTTAACAATGATGATCAATGGTCATAAACAAAATACATAAACAAAGTATAAAGGATTTAGAATTAACCTTCGGTCCTAGCAAAATTGGCCTAAGAACAATATCAAAATTGATATTCGCCTATTAGTTGCACCCAAGACGATAAGAGATATGCCCTTTGATTATGCTAGGAATCGATCTAAAATTTTCTGTAAAATTTAGTTGTTTTTGTGTTTTTCTGATGAGAGAGGAGGCAAGGTCAAGAAAAAACCTTAGGGTAGAAATAATTCTCTACCTATTCTTTTTATATTGAGCGAATCATCGAGTTAATTAGGAAAGAAAATTACTTCCTAATTTTCGGCCATCAGACCGAAATAAGGACTATCAGCTCCTTATTTTTGGTCTTTCCAAAAATATATAATATGTGTTGAATTGTCATCTAGTGAGGATCGAACCCATGACCTCTTGGTATGTGTACCCTCACTATTACCACTATGACACATTCATCTTGTTCATATTAAATACAACTGATTATATTTAATTACGAATTAACAGATTAATTCGTCCAAGCTAACATTATATCTATTTAATTAAATATAACTTATTATATTTAATTTACGAATTGACAGTTAATTCGTCTCAACTTAATATTATTTAATTTTATTAAATAATTATCTCATCAACACATCGACTAACTTTTTAGTCATTTTGGGCATCAATGTGATTATATTTCTATAACCACATTTCTCAAACACATCCTATAGGTGTGACCTTTAGGGACCAGTTGATCACCGCCATCTGTATGATAATAACGTCAAAAGTAAACGTTAATCAACTGATTAAATATACGAAGTATACCCTTGTGAACCTGTAAGAGATTTACAAATGTTATCACACTAATTTGTGGAGGACACAAGCTCCAACACGAAAACTGTTGAAATAGAGGAACTCGATCGAGAAGCTGTTATTGTTTGATCGAGTGGAAGCTCACCTGAAAGGACTCGATCAAGAGGTTAAAAGACTCGGTCGAGTGAAAAAGGGCTTGAACCTACTGAGACGTTGGAAGAGAGGAACAAAGGGCTCGAGATTCCTATTACGGTGCCCTTTCCAAGGCGATTACAGAGCACCAAAGCTAATCAACAGTTCGGGAAATTTGCCGAGCTCCTGAAAAGATTATATGTTACTGTTCCATTCGCCGAGTTGCTGACTCAGGTACCCTCTTACTTAAAGTTTATGAAATAAATTTTGTCGCGTAAGAGGCATATAAACGATCATGAGACGGTAGCTTTAACTAAAGTAGGGACCGCCCTAGTTCAAAATAAGTTGCCACCTAAACAGTCAGACCCGGGTAGTTTCTCGATTCCGTGTCATATAGGAACCCATTTGATTGACAACGCGCTATGCGATCTTGGTGCTAGAGTGAGAGTCTTACCTTTGTCTCTCGCTAAGAGACTTGGTTTGACCAAATTTAATTGTACTAACATGACCGTACAGATGGCCGACCGTAGTATATCACGGCCATTAGGAGGTATAGAGGACATACCTGTCAAGATTGGGAGATTCTTTATTCTCGTGGACTTCGTAGTGCTTGACATCCCCGAGGACACTCACAACCCTATTATTTTAAGGAGACCATTTTTATTCACTGCTCGCGCGGTGATCGATGTGGGGGGCAAGACACTTACGTTTTAGGTAGGAGATGGAGAATTGATTTTTAATCAGTCTAAATCTCGTAGGGCTCCCATGCAAGCTCAACCTTGCAATGCCCTATCCTCTACTGACTCAGATATAGACACTTCGGCTAAGAATGTTGAATTTTGTGCTGCTATTGTAACCCCTCCGCCTCAGACTGGGAGCGAAAAGGAGGAACATTCTTCTGATTTCCTTACTGCAGGTACAGATGGAATGGATGCCAGAGTTGTCAACGGTCAAAGTGCGATTAAAGTCAATCAAAATGGAGATGCCAATGTCAAAGCTGATGGGAAAGACAAAGGGAAGCAGAAAGTTCGTGCATACGTGGACGTCAATTAATCTCCCTCTACTGGATCAAATTCAAGCTTATGGAGATCGAAGAGGACGGTCAAAGTTGTTGAAGGGACCTCCTCCACTCAGAAGCCCTCCTTTGGGCTAATGAAATGTTTTGGGAATTAAGCGGGGAATACCCCATTGTAACAAATTGTAAAAATTTAAATTTCCGTCGAACCTTTTTTATTGCGTTTTTAGAATTGCTAGACTTTAGACTATTTAGCTTAGCTAGAAAAGACTATAGACTGTTATTTCGCGATTTGGTATTTTCGGCGTGTGTTATCGCGTATTTTTATGCAGGTTTGGGGAGCTAACATCGCATTGGGATGAGTTACACGAGAAAAGACCTCGATCGAGTACCTTTTGTACTCGATCGAGAGAAACGCCCGAGGAAGTTGTTCGATCGAGAGGTTTCAGCTACTCGATCGAAATGGCCAAAATGAGGAGTTCTCGATCGAGTGGAATTCTGTTCGATCGAGCAGAATTGTGGACAGCGGGGGCCCACGGGGGCGCTCGGGAGGAAGAGAACAAGCGTTTGCATTTTGTTGGAGTCGCCACCAATTTTTAAGGGAAATTGGAACCGTTCAAATACCTCGTGTCATGTCAAGACACAAAGTAGTGACATGAACACTAAGCAATCGTTACCCTTAGCATTCTATGTCTAGAATGACTCTCGTGGATGCCAATGAACATGGATGTTCACAGAGATCTGGAGTAAGGGGTGAGGGTACGTATTAGGAAGCTCTTTTGATCGAACACCTAATCCCGCCCGCCTCGATAGCGGCCTCTACTAATGATTAGGGACATCATCTATACTTGATATATCGTCGATTATATGCATGTAATGTAACATCCAAGTTTTAATCCTAGCATGTGAATTTAATACTAAGTCGGTTGACACATAGTTTAACAATCAATTGGGTGGAATTAGGATTTAATGCTTAATTACATGTGAAAACATACAAAAAATACGAAATACAAGGAATAAAATTACAACAATAAGAAATTACAATAATTACATCGAGATTAGCGATTTATGTCGAAAAATACCTTTAAAACGGATGATTTGGGAAAATAAAGAAGAAAGAATTAACGAACAGAAATTAAGGCGACAATACGAATAATAGTCCATTAATACATAAGCTAATTAAACTAAGTCAAGCAACAATGGAGTTCAGAGACAGAACTCAACCTGGAACAGCGCAAGAGAGATCGCGCCCTTTGGAAGAGGCGCAGCAGTTGCTGCGTCTGTTCCAAGGGTGAGTTTTGGCTGTGAAGCCGGAACTGCAAATCGTTAATGTTCGTGGGTTAATTTAATGATTGATTTATAATATATACCCGGATAGAAGTGATTATCAGGTTATTTACATGTGAATGATGGTCATGAAAGCGATAAAGCATGGATCAGACGGAATTAAGATGAATTATTTACATGAATGAAGGATTGAACAGTGACATAGGTGAATTAATTAGGTTAAACATGATGAATTAATGACAAATTAACGACAATTATGCGATGAATATGACAATAGACGGATGAAAATATATCAAAGGTCGAATTCCAGAAACCCGATATGAACAAATTGAATTCCTACAACCCGGATTGAATTTAATGACGAAAACCCGCAAATATCGGATTATAAGGGATTTAAGTCGAATTTAATGACGAATTAAACATGTGAATGAATGATAAATAATATACATGTGAGATGATAAGCTATTATGTCAAAGAATTAACAGGAAACAAACGAAACAAATTTTGACGAACGAATTACAGAGGATGAAGGAAGAAGAAAGGAAGCAGAATCGCAAACTCACGAAGAGGCGCGCAGAATCGCGCTCCTTCAAGAGGCGCAGCAGCTTGCTGCGTCCTTTCTCGGTTTGTCTTCCTCGAAATCCGTAAAAAGAGGTTTTAAAGCACGGTTTTAGAAATCGGTTTTAATAAGTATTTTCGACATAAACCTTACATTAATGATACAAAAAGTAAACAACAATAATAAAAAGAGAGTTATACACCCTCGGACTTACATGTTTGATTTAAATGAGAAGGACTAAGTTATCGATTAGCGATGCTCAACTCGAACTATAATGCAAATATGAAAGTGCCCTCGTAAGAGGAAAACGATTAGATTAATTAAGTTGATTGATGTGGAGTTGGTCAAATTGGTCGGTCATGCAAACGTGGCTGGTACTCAGAAGGATCCGAGCTTACATGGTCGAATGTTCAAGCACGTAGACGCCAAAAAGTAAGAACAAAGGTCTAGAATGCAAAGGGAGAAGAGAAGGGCGGACACTCGCGTGAGAAATATGAGGAGCGAAGGCTCCTCTTTATACTAATCACGTGAAGGAATTAGGGTTTCAGAGAGTCTTTGGAAGTGAATCTCAGAAAGATATAAAAAAGATACGAAAAACACGCAGAAAAGGACCTGGGAAGAGGCGCAATACCATGTGTCTCTTGGAAGAGGCGCAGACACCAAGCGCGTCTGTTCCCAAGGGGTTTCCTCCTGCGGAAGAAAGATTTCCGTGTTTAAGTTATGGTAGGACGGAATATTTTGGTTTTCCTTAATATCTTGTATGAATATTACGGGAAATTGTTTACCAAAGGATAAAGATTGTGAAATATTTATAAAAAAATATGGAATAGAAATATCCGGAACATTCCAGAACATTCTGACTCGGGATTTAACGGTTATCAGAAAATGAAGACGGTTTTAGGCCCGGGCTCCAAATGTACTCTAATTACTGTCAAAACGACCTTATCGGCACGTAGATGACAACTAAGAGGTAGACATTAATATTTGAGCAATCACTTGACGATAAACTTACGAACTGTCACAAATCGTTCCGCGTATCAAACATGCGGCCCAATCATCACCGGGTGGTTTGTGAGAAGTGCAGAAATGAGGTATCTACAAGAATGAAGGTCAGACTTCTCGATCGAGTGTTTTTAAATCACTCGATCGAGTGAAATTGTTTATAACACGCAGGAAGTTACCCTTTTAACTTCTATTTTTCATTGTTTTCATTTTTTCTTCATTTGCTCTTCCTCTTTTGCGATAATTACCCCAAATCCTCCATAAATCTTGCCCCAATATTAAAACCAACACCCACATTATAATCTTTGTGCATATTTCGACCAAAGCCCTCTACTTTCCCCCTCCAAATTTGTTCTTGTTGCAGTTGATTTTGGGATTTAGAGTTTGCGATTTTCGATTGGAAATCCATCTTATACTGCTTTATTGTGTCGTTTTTGTTGCTTAATTACTGTGGGTGATCATCAAGTAAGTTTCCCCTTTGCTCTTTTTCTAATTTATTGATTGTTTCGAATTTATTTGAGTAATAAGGGTTTAGGGTTTGCCATTCAATTCGAAAAACCCGACTGAAATTGGGGAATTTGTGTTTAATTTGTTTAATTGATTGTTATTCCCCCTTGGTCACTTGATTAGGATGGAAAGTAGTTCATTGCCTTCGACTAGTTCGACTGTTGTTCCATCCTCGACTGAGACGGTGGTCCCTGCTGCAACCACCGTCGTTCCGACTGTTAGTACCCCTGTTTTAGCTGCTGTTGTTACTGGTACTACCACTGTCGTTGCTAGTTCCACCTCTTTCGCGGCTAGTTCTGTTTCCGCCTCTGTGTCTGCCTCCGTCTCAGCTAGCACTGCTGCTAGCTCTGCCTCTGCTACTTCTACTAGTGTAGCTACTGCTAGTGCTTCCGGTACGGTACCACCACTGCTGCGTGGTCACCAGCTGTCACAGCTGCTTACCAAGCGGCCTTAGTACCTCGTTCCGTCAGAGAACGGGCTTCTTCTTCAGGTACTAGAGGTCGGGGTCGCGGACGAGCCACGCCTGCTGCTGGCCCTGTCACCATCCGAGTTGAAGACGCACTTGACCCGCACCCCGGCTACCCTGAGGTAATTTTTGTTAATGCTTTACATCATCAACATTTCTTTGCCTTAGAGAGCTGTGAATTTCTGTCTACTAAATTTTTGTGACGTAATTCACTTGTTAAGTTAGGTATTTACGAGCCCGTACTTGAGATTTTGAGAGGGGCGGAGATGACGGGACTTATTACCATAAGTGCCTTGACCTTCAAGGAGCTGACCCTCGAGTTTTTCAGCTCCTTTACCTTCTCTTCTGGCACCTACGCCATTGACCCGACCTGTGCTTCTGTTTCTTTCCGGTTATTTAACCGGACTATTTCTTGGACTTTAGAGGAGTTTGGTACTAAGTTAGATCTTTCTTTTACGGGTGACACTACCCCTCCTAGGAAGGTCATCCGCATGTTGTGGAGAACCTTGGCACAGACCAGTTACGAGGAGCGCAAGCTTGCTCACATCCACCTTCCCCCGGCCCGTTACTTCTTGCGTCTCATTGGTGGGACCATATTTGGCTGTAAAGAACCTAACAATGTGAACAACATTGAGCTGTCTATTCTTGGTGGGTACCTGAACATTGACAGTGAGGGACCCTTTGTGCTTAACATTGCTTACTTGATCGCTCAAGATTTCACACGGTGGGGCAGAAGACTACGGGCACCATTGTTTGCGGTGGCATAGCCACTTTTCTTGCCCGTTCTATCTTCCCCGCCTTTCCTCGTGACCTACAACACCTAGACACTGATAGGTACCTTGACATGGCAGCTATGTTGTCCATGACTTGGCTTACTTGTGACCATCAGACATGGAATATTTGTGGTTCCTTGTCTGTACCCTTACCTTGCACCACTCTGCCTCGCCTTATCCCTCTACCCACTGTTAAGGGCAGGTTATCTCCACCACTACCCATGTATCACCTCCCGCTTGCTCCACCTCCTACCATGTCCGCTTCTAAGAAGCGGAAGAGACCTGAGACCGGAGAGGGATCCATATCTTCTACGGGTGGCCAGACTTCCACGGCCACTCCTACCCCGATCCCTACTCCTACTCCTACTCCTACACCCGACCAGACATAGCCGTTTTACCCTGCTAATTTTGTTCCTCCTCCACCCTTTGAGGCGTCCGCGGTCCTTGACCAAGGGCGCCGTGACAGTTTGTTGCTTGAGCTTCTTAGCAGGCAGGCTCGTATGGAGCGAGATATTGCTCTTGCTTTGTTCTCTCTATACGAGTATCACATGATGAGGCAGCGTCCCGTTCCTAAGGGTTGGCCACACCCGTCTTTCTACCGGTACCCAACTGAGGGGTACCCACAGCCAGACAGTAAGAAGGAGGGCACAGCTGAGGAGGTGAGGAGGAGAGAGCAGGAGGTGGACCCAGACTTCACGGTGGAGGACGTTGAGGACGAGGCTGACGAGTAGCTACTGGTCTACTCACTTCCCCAGGCCAGTTTTCAGGCTGGTTTGGCGAAGTACGTGTTTTGTATGTACATTCTTGTTCTCTTTTTTCTTTTGTCTCCTTTTCATTTATTGTTTTTCATGCATTTATCGGTCGTATTTTCCCGTTCCCCTGTATTTATCTGCTGGTGTATGCTGGAGGACAATGAGGGCGTTGTTCGTTTTGGTTTGGGGAGTGTAATGCATCCTTTGAGTCTGCATTTGCATTTGTTTTTGCATTCACGTTTCTATTTTCTACTTGCATTGTTCTCTTTTATTTCAAAAAATCATAAAAATCCAAAAAAATTAGAAAATTCAAAAAAACAATAAAATATTCACGTTTCATTTTGCATATAGGTTGAGTCGGAACGGTTGATTTACGTGATGATATTGCACTGTAGCTTGTCATTTTTACTTGAGCCTTGCACTTTATTGACAGTTATTAGTTGAGTCTTACGCATATCTACGAGTTTTTGTTCAAATTAAGCTGACCGTGTAGACTTGACCTGATAAATTGGCAACCTACTTTTCAATTTCTGAGATTTAGAGCCATATAACTGGTGACATTCATGACCAGTTTACATAGGAATTGAGAGTAGTACTCCTTGCATAACATGTTTATCATTTTTGCACTTTTATGACATTCGATTTCTTATCAATTGCATACATTCGAGTTTGTGGTCGGTGTCGCATGCAGGGAGGTGCTTGCAAATTTGCCTTCCTTACATTTTTCACCCATTTAGCTCCACTTAAGCCAAATTTAGCCTTTTTGACCCATTAGCTACACCCAAAACTAAGCCTGCCCAGTCAAGCAAGTTTAGTGTGCATTTGTGGTATGTTGATCCATGTTGCGAGTTTGGCTCGATTTTGTTGTTTGGAGTTGGTGGAAAATGAGGAAGGATGATTGAAAAAATAAGAAAAAAAGAGATGAAAAAGGAAAAAAAAAAAAAAAAAAAAAAGAGAAAACGTGTGATGAAAGAAAAAAAATGAAAAAAGAAGTTGAAATCACACGGGCAGAAAAGAAAAGAGAAAAAGAAAGAAAAGATTGAAAAAGTTGATTGGAATTGAAAATGAGACCGTATTAAAAAAGGGAATTTTGTGACCGTCTCACTCCTCTATTCTTATTTGCATCTTCTTGAGGAGATAGTGTATTTGGTTAGTGAGATTTGTGCCAATGAAGGGCACTTGTGCTTTATTTTCAGTCAGTTGAGATTCGGATGGTCCTATATGATCTTGTTTAGGAGCTAGCTTGACTCTTACCTTCACATTCCCATAATCGGTTTTGCCTCTCTCACTTGAACCTCACATTCCCATATTATTTGTAAGCCCTCGGTTGGGACGGACATTGTTGGTTGGAGTGTATGCATAGTACTTGAATCGTCTATCATTTTTGTTGCATGCATGTTATGTAGGTCGCAGCTTAGGTGAGTGACTGTTTCTCTTTCTCTCTTATACATATATAATTCACCCTTTGCTTCATGAGAGAAGAGTGACCACGTGAGAGTCCGATTTTGTTGGTCTTGTAAGGTCGACAGGTCAGCTTTATTTATGGACATCTTATAACTCGTTTGCATATTGACTGCTGTGGCTATGACTGTTGATTTTTGTTTGCATTAAATTGGTTCAAATAGACAAGTTATAGCTAGCTCTGAGTTTTCATTTCCGTTCCATTAGCTTGCATTTAGTTTACTCGAGCACGAGTAAAGGTTCGGTTTAGGGAGATTTGATACGTGCATTTTATATAGCCTTTTTCGTCTTATATTACACGTATTTCTATGCATTTTTGTAGTGTTGTGTATTGCAAAATGCCCCAAGTTGGCTACTTTGGTTTGTTTTGTCTGATTTGCAGGAATGAACCTGAAAGTGGTGGAACCGTACTCTGTTCTTCCTATTTAGCATACATAATGAGGAGACGGAGATGTTAGAGCGAGAGTCATGCCTTGGAGTGTGTGAAGGATGGTCAAGGAAGCGGTCAAAGACGAATTAGAAGCTGGCTTTGAAGAAAAGCACTCGATCGAGAAGTCTTTTGGTTCGATCGAGTGGTTTGGAGGACACGAGAGGTCGATCGAGTACTTTTGTTTACTCGATCGAAATGCTGATTACTGGAAGTCCTCGATTGAGAGCTTTATCTGCTCGATCGAGAGGTTTTAGTCTTAGGCATGCTTAAGTGACCCGTGTTGTGTTATTTCGTTAAACCTTTTTTTTTTCCTATTTAAGCATTCACTAATTAGGTCATTAGGACGCTTTTTCATCTCTTAAACACTCTAATCTCTCTTTCATACTCTTCACTGTTAAACTCTCCCTTTAATCTCTTGCTTGGATATTGGATTGATCTTTATGCCGGATTGCTTGAGATTGTAATCATACTCTTCTTCCTTAATCTTAATCTATTTATTTGTTTGCTTTAATTCTTGTTTTCTCTCCACATTAATTCTGCCCTAATTTAGTCTATGCATAATTATTGTTGTTTTACCATGCCTTTCATTAGTATATTCATTATTATTATTGTTGACGCCATTAGTAATATGATTAGCTAATTTCTCTTATGTTGGGATTAGGGAATCCATGGAAGGATTGTGACGATGTAGCGAACAGACTAGACGATTTATTTGCGAGAATCTGTCCCATAGCAATTTAACTGTAATATCAACTTAGTTGAGTGCAAGCTTCTAAGTTACCTTTAATCTGGTTAATTTTACTCCTGGATCGGAAGATTGGATTAAATAGACCTGTTATGAACAGTAGACTACCCAAATGAGGGCGGAAGTTAAATTAGTGGAATTCTAGGATAGAAATTGGACCGGAAGGACCTTTCCTGTATCCTTCTCACAGTAGATTGTCTAGGCTATTTGCAGCTGAGTCGATAGACTACCATGGTGAACCGAAATCCTGGCATGCTTTCTCTTATTTGATAATCTTATTTACATTTTCTCACCTTTATTACTCTCGTTTAATTTCTCTTTCCCTTAATCCTTTATTAGTTTAGAAAACAAAAATCAAAACCCCCACTTGTGACCTAATAGACGGACCTTTTGCAGATATCTTGCCTCCCTGTGGATACGATCCCGACTTCCCTAGCTATATTAGTTAGAGACCAGTTAGTTATTTTTGGTAAATATACGATTAGCCTGTCACTCTACTACTCTGCTTAAAGAGTTAAAGGCCTTTAAGATACCAACTCCTTCATTTTTATCTTTAATTTTGTTTTGTGGATGATTCTAATGTGAACGATTGAATTGAGTCCAAGTAGCTCGAAAGTCAGCTTGTAGAATATTTTTCTTAGAATATAAAGTGCAAGTAATCCCAATAGCTCGAAAGTCAGTTTATAGAATATTTCTTCTAAAACTCTGATTAAATGGGCAGATTTTAATGTTTTCTAATACGGAGTATTCGATAATTGTTCGTTATTCTATTGTTACTATGGTGTTATTCTTTTGTTACTGCAATGTCACCATTATCTCGTTGTTATTCTGGTGTTATTCTATTGTTATTGTGGTGTTATTCCGTTATTATTCTATTATTACTCTAATGTTACCGTTATCCCATTATTATTGTTCGTTATTCTATTGTTACTCTACTGTTACCGTTATCCAATTGTTACTCTATTGTTATTTTGGTGTTATTCCATTGTTATTCTATTACTACTATGTTGTTACTTTAATGTTGCCGTTATCCCATTGTTATTCTATTGTTACTCTATTTTGCCGTTACCTCATTGTTATTCCTATGATTATAAATTATTCCAAAATATTAACCGGAGACATACAAATCTAAATACATCTATTTTATTGTTTCTATTGTTACCGCATCATGTGTCATTTTATTATTACTCTAATGTTACTATTATCCCATTGTTACTCCATTACCACCGTGTGTTATTCTAGTGTTACTCTAATGTTACCGTTATTCCATTGTTATTGTTATTGTTACTGTGGTGTTATTCCATTGTTATTGTGGTGTTATTCCGTTATTATTCTATTACTACTCTAGTGTTACTCTAATGTTACCCTTATCCCATTATTATTCCATTGTTATTGTGTGTTAATTCTATTGTTACACTAATGTTACCGTTATCCAATTGTTGCTATGGTGTTATTTCATTGTTATCCTATTACTATTCTATTGTTACTCTAATATTACAGTTATCTCATTGTTATTCTATTGTTACTCTATTGTTGCCATTATCTTATTGTTATTCTTATGTTACTCCTGTTATTCTTGTGTTACTCTTTGTTTTTCTTGTATGACTCTCTTGTTATTCTCGTGTTACTCCTGTGTTACCTTGCTTTTAAACAATTAAATACTCTGACTATGAATACTTCTTAACACTAGAGTAACACTACAATAACACTAGAGTAACACTACAATAACAAAGGTCTTTGAGGTCCGGTTATTGGTCAAGTCATCCGTTTTAAGCTTGTAAGCGACTAGATTGGCCCGTGTTATTCCATTGTTACTCTTGTGTTAATTTGTGTTACGTAACTTCTAAACACTAAAGAAAGCTCTTTCTCCTAATAATTAATGCTTAGATAAATGTAAAGTACACTCAACACCGGGAAATAGTAAAAAAACGATATATATTTTTTTATTTAAAAGCGACTTGTAATAAGAAAGAGATAAGTATAAGGCAAAATTTCATAGTCAATGCGGGAGTCGAACCCACATCTTGTGCATTGCACAATGCTCTACCATTTGAGCTAAATGACTTTTGATATTAATATTTATTAAGTGTTGCAAATATGTGAAATACTCGAGTACAATGATGCCTCCAATGAAATAAGTGTGATCATATTATTGTTCTTATTTCCTCAGTTAGTGTTAAGAAATGTAAGGTACATGATAGTCAGTGTCTCGTAGGTCCTATTTGTACTTAATTATAATAGATAATATAATCTGAGACAGAAATGAGAATGAATGGCTTCTTCAGGATCAACTAAACTTGCACAAGCTGATGGGTTTGTCGTTGCCACAATCCGGACAGAAAAGGGAGGTCTTTGAGTCCTGAACCTGAGATCATTAACGCATCAGCTCTCGGTCTAACAGCTGCAGACACATCAGTTACCTTATGTAAATATCTTCTCCTAAACCACAATATTGCAACTTTGGATACCAATCATGTTCAACAAACTTGATTTTAACGAACTCAAGCTTATCCCTCCTAATTTTTACCTAATTCTTATACTTTACAGGAAACTTATGCCTCCACATATAATACTGACATTAGCTTGTGACTCATCACCACCTTCCTCAACAGCCAAGTGAAAATAGTATAGGACTCGGCATCTATATAACTAGCTCCACTCAGGTTTCCAGGAATTTTAATGCCAAAATTCAGATAGTAGCTTGGGATTCAAAGGGGGTCCTTAAAATCAGCCAAGAACATCAGTTAAGCAACACCATTAGACAAACTTAAATCATCGAAGTCCATCATTTGCTTCCCCCATGAGAACAAAATGTACATCAACGTTAGTAAGAAATAAATGATTGACAAGCCCATAAAAAAACATCCAACCGCCACACATGGACTCGGCCTTTCACCTAATTCAAAAAACAAAACAGCAGCTTTTATCATACTGTCCTAGAGTCCTAAAATTGCTTACCAGTTACAGTATAGCACAATAGAACCATTCTCAAACCAACACATTACTAAAACTTAGCAATATCCGCACCGACGACGAACAAGCAAGACTCAATTGCTTAGTATTCATGTTTGATGCCATCAGTTAGAACAATATTAGTTGGCACAAAAATTACTCTATATTAGTAACAATTTAGTACCCCGAACATTATTATTCAATAAGATTCTACATCTACAAGAACAATAAAAGACCAAACTAAGCCCTGATTAAATAGGCTAAACAAAAGAAAATATTGTTCAAGTTCATACAAAATTACACTCTTTCCCTCTTAGTCATTTGTTTACCTTTTATATTCATTGTGAGGGGTACTTTAATCAAAGGTAAACAAATGATTGAGACGAAGAGAGTAACTTTATAACATTTTATAAGAAACGGTTTTGGGTCAGATTTGAAGAATTAGAAGATTCCACCATAAGAAAGCGCCTATACCTAATGGCTTAAGTTGTTATTCCCATTTTCTCGCCGACCCATTCAAGTTGTCATTGAAAGTCCAGGGAGTGGATGCCTATAATCTAAACTGTATAGAAAGCACAATCTATCTGCAGACTACACATTGCTATGAGGCTTACTATCACTTATTTCTAAACAATACTAGTTTGAATACGTAAAACAACATACATTAAGATGATATAAACACCCTGAACAACGATAATGGTCCAGTAAGCTCGACGACATCAACTTTTGTTAAGAAAAATCGTTTTTACCTCACAATAGTAGACATAACCGTAATTCCGAAGTGCAATATTAGAGTTAAGGTAGTAGCAATGTACAACTGCAACACATAGAATAGCTTTTGAAAATAAAAAGCACTCCAACAACTGATACAATCATTATGAGAATCATCTTCGTGAAGACTATAAAAATTAGCACAATAAGTCGTACTGTCACCAAAAGAACAATAGAGTAGTAGCAGTGTACCGTAAATTTTCGTTTCTATAACTGCGACAACTAGCCAATTTCGTAAAATAAAATGGGTGACAATAAAGTTGCACTATTGAATCAACATTGAAAACTTGCACCTACGCCTTTGGTTAGTTTTACCCAATGTAATTTAATAAGATCAACAATTAAAACTTATGAGATGTGATTTACACAAATTAAAATGCTGAATGTCAGAAGAAATAGATCAAAAACGGGTTAAATTACAGAAATGACGAATAGAAAGCATAAATCCAAGGAAGTTTATCAATAAACGAATAGAAAACACAACATGACATACAGAATGATGATCGTGACATGTTATTGCGGTTGATTAGGGAACTCTATAGACAAACCCTAGAAAAGTGACAGTGTTGTAGAATCACGGAAATCGAAGCACAAATTAACAAAAAGCGCAATGCAGATTTTTAAACAGTAAGACAAAACTATTGTACCGAAGGTTCAGAACCTTTATACATAAGGTTCAGAACTTTTGTATCAAAGGACTGCCATTTCTAATTCAGGTACACATGCAATACCCGCTTAATTTTTTTGTCTCACGGAACCAGATTTTCACAAATGGTGCTTTTAAATATAATGAAATGGTCAAATACTCATATACAGACCCAAAACTTGCGATTTAGATGGGAAAAATGAAGGGAAACGATAGAAGGAGATGAAGAAGAAAAGGGGAAATTCCCACTTTATAGACACAAGTTATTACGGAACCACATTTACATTGACTTCTATCAACACCATCGTGATGTTATATCATTCATGCTGAAAGTTATTTAATGGTTCACCCCCGATAACTCCAGAACGTTGAGAATCAATGGTGCTGATCAAATGACGACATTGATCAAAAGGCAAACTATTGATCTGGCTCGATATAAGATCTACGCCTTCAAACTGTTGGCCTTCAAAAGACAGCGAAGATGTTGGTTGATATAGAGTAGCAAGCGAAGGACGTTCAATATCGAAAAGATGGTAGTAATGATCGACAAAAGCCTTTCCTATTACCTCATATTACGCCATTTTCTCTATTATAGTTTCCTTTGTTTCCTTCACTACTTGGTAACTTGCGGTGGTCTTGGCCTACACTAGGCTCGACGGAAGGAGGAGGGAGCAGGGGTGGTGGCTGTGGTGCGACGTGAATAGGAGATCGGCGAGAAAAGGGGAAAACAGGGGAGTATGATGCTGTGGTGGTTGATGGTGGTGATTGGCGGCCAATGGTGAGTACCGGGTTGTTCACGGTTGTGAATAGAGTTCGGTTAACGATGTCGATTTTATGATCGACGGTAACGATGGAGGTAGTTTAGCTTTTTGGGTTGTTTGTATTTGTTGTTAATGTTGATGGTGATGGTGATTTGTGATACGTGCAATTTATATAGTCCTTTTTGGCCTCTTATTGCACGTATTTCCATGTCGTTTTCATAGTTTTGTATTGCAAAATGCCCCGAATAGGCTACTTTGGTTTGTTTTGCCTCATATGCAGGAACGGACCTGAAAGTAGTGAAATCGTGCCTTATTCAGCCCCCTTAGCATGCATTTGTGGAGATGGAAGGTTTTGAGCAGAATTATCGTGCCTCGGGAAGCGTGAAGGAGTATTTGGGAAGCTAACCAAACGAAGCGTCAACCTGGTTCAGTGGCGAAGTCCTCGATCGAATGGTTTTCTGTTCGATCACTACTACAGATACAGCCTATAACAACGGGTAAAAACCGTTGTAAAATCAAAAAGCGGACGTTGTTAAAGCGGCCGTTGTAGAAGGTATTTACAACGGTTTGCTTATTTAGTGAAACAGTTGTCTAAAGTATTCACCACGGTTAAAAGCCGTTTTTGTTGGGTGTTCTCCGTTGTGGAAAGTGTTTCAAAATTTTGGAGGGAATAATATAACAACGGTTGTCGTATGTATAACCGTTGTTGTAACTTTCCCTCCAAAATTGTGAAGTCTTTTGACAACGGGTTTATGGTACATACCCGTTGTTGAAATTTTTAGTAACAACGGTTCTTTGTTTAATACCCGTTGTTGTAATTTTACCTCCAAAATTGTGAAGACTTTTAACAACGGTTCTTCGATTAAAACCTGTTGTTGAATATTATGCGCGGGTATTTGTGAATGTCATTCACAACGGTGTTATTTTTATTAACCGTTGTGAAAGGTATTCACAACGGTTTTTTTTAGTAACCGTTTTTATTACAAACTCCTAATGTTTTGAAAAAATAAATTTGTTTCATGCCATTCAAAACCTCGCATATGTCAAAAAGACCATATACCAAAGACCAAAGATAAATCACAAATTTGGGTTCATCGAACTCAATAGATTCAATTCAACCACAACAACAGCATCATATATATATATATATATATATATATATATATATATATATATATATACTTACAAGGAGTTGAATTTACATGAACTAATCATTCCCTAACTTCAACAAAAAATTTACTAATAAGTTGATCTAAACTCTGAGTATCATGCATTTCTAATATATTCTAAGACGTAGTTGCCCCACATGTCTCTTACCTCGTCTATATCTACACTTGAGTACTCGCTCAATCATTTGACGGGTTGATTGCATACTGCGAAAAAAACAAAGAGAAGACATTATGGTATATATAGCAAAAAACAAGACAACATTAGCAACATCATGGTATATATAGCAGCAAGCAAGACAACATTAGCTCTAATTTAAAAAAAAGTAATAAACACATGTTTAAATTATTCCTAACCTTTTCTGGAATAACGAGATATCTTCGCCTAATAATCTCCAACATGAACCGACAAGCGTAGTATCCACATTGTATGCTATCCGGCCGGCGAGGGGCCTATTATTACATAAAAAAAAAGACGAGAGAAGGCTCACATCAGAATCTTGAACTTTAGGTATTGTATTAGTATTAAACACCGATTTTGCACTTAATGTTATTGTATTTGAGCACGTACCCACATATCGTAATAAAATCGGGGCCAACATCGAATCTTCCGTGGGTTGATCCTGCTCGTTTGCTCTTTTCTTCTTAAAGGTCCTTTTTTTAAAAAATAAAAAAGGAGGCAGAAACTAATTTTTTTAGGGGCAAAAATATGAAAGAGCTTTTTTCTATAAATAAAAAATGAAAATGTTATTATAAATAAATCAATATTATAAACTTACATATTAATCAAGTGCTTAAAAGTCTCGCTTGGTTGATGATGTAAAGAGTCCAACCAGAAAACTTTATTCCTTGTCGGCATGATGGCTGCTAGCACCCAATGAGTCCTACATCAAGAGACATCATCATTATTAACAAGTACATATATTAGTTATGAAAATGCAATTGTAGGGGAAACGTAATATTAATTTGTTTATTACCCTTTTTTCATTATAAGCGCCAAAAATCGGCTTCTTGGTTGTCGCCAATTCTTTGAGCAATATAATCTACCCGTTGTTCGAACGAGAAATCCGAATAAATAAAGATAAAACATAGGGGCACAGAATCCGTATAGATCGGATGGAATATTCTTCTCTGGGATCACTCTCAATTTCAATATCCTACATTATTACGGTATTAATTCCGTATTTAAAACACTATCTAGTAGTCCGAATATTAGACTATGAAATTATTTATTAAGAAACTTACTTCATCCAAACAAATATGTGTGATATATCAATCTGGTCTAGGCCAGCCCATACGGCTAGCAGATCCCATGATATAAGCGCTTGGCGCTCAGCCCCTAGAATATCCTCCTCGAGCGGAATAACTATCACTTGCTCGGTGGCTATGCGATGGCCAGCCTCCTCATGCAGTCTCATCATCGTCACCATTCTTACTTTTTGCATGTAATCCTTCCCTTTATATTGTGTGGAGTTTAAACTCCTAACTTTCAGGTCCGGGAAAGAATGAGTATTTGATTTTGTGCTACTACCACCAGCCTACACATGTAGTAGATAATTAAAATAAAAAAAAATCCAAAGGTATAACATATCCTAGTTGGAGTAATAAAAATAAAAGCGTACTTAATTAAATACCTCGTCAACCTGCTCTTTCAATGATGAGGTAGTAGTAGCAGGTAAGACTGGGGACTTAGGCTTATCAGTCTTTTTTGTCCCCTACACAAAATTACCATGCTTTTTATAAATACAGACAAAATATAAATAAAAGGAGCGAGGTTAATTTTTTAAAAAATGGAGAAGTTAATTAAATACCTCATCAAGTTGTTGTGAAGTCGAGGTCGTTGGCATGTCTGTGGACTTAGGCTTATCCGCCAAAGCCGTCTTTTTTGTTCCCTACAAAAAAAAAAAAACATATAAAAACATTCAACAATTAAAAATGTAACATATATATAAAGGTATTTCTTCTAACCCCAATCGCTTTCATTTCTGAGAGGCGGCGGAGATATCTTCGCCAAGTAGATGTGAGTTTCGGGCCATTGGATGAAACTTCCAAGCGCATCTCCCGAATGGTAATGTCGTCACGAATCGGGACAGGCGGTTGAAAGTTTTCATGGCCTGGAAAGACCGTAGTTATCTCTACTATTCTATGATTCGGCAAAAGTTTTTCGCCATGAACTACGCTTTCACGCTCTGCAGATTTGGTTTCTACGAGACCCCGACCAACACGCACATGTGGCTTTTCGGTTTTAGGGTCAGCAAGAATAACTGGCCTCTTGTTTACGGCCTGAAGAATATACACATACATTATTATATCTTTGCAAAAACGCTTGAAGATTCAAAAGAATTTGCAAAACGCTTTGTCTCGGCCGATTTTTGCACAAACTTCAAAGATTCATATAAATTTAACTAATTAAACACTTCATGCATACCTTATCGAAAACAGGAACCGACTTGAAGGGGATGTATCTTTGTTTTCCATCACCGTCTTCTCAAGTTGCATCTCCTTTTCAGACCCATTATTTACCAAATAAAATTAACCAATTCAATTGCACCATGTCGGGTTATAACATTAGAGTGGCGGTGAACACACCCCCTGATCTTACCCAAAAAAAAAAAAGAAAAATAAGGAAGTATTAGGTACCTGATCGGCTTTAGTTGTTACAACTTCAGAAGCATTATTAGGTACCTGATCTTTCTGAATCTCGTTGACCGATACTTCCTTCTCATGTATTGCCAAGGTAGTAGCGGCCTCTTGACCAATCTGTTGTACCTTATTATTACCCCCTTTAGAAATGACATCCTCCATCATCTTCACTTCTTCTTCGAAAGCTTACCTCCGATTTCAGCTTTAGTAGTACGGATGCCATTAATCAAGTCGCTTGCCAAGAATGTAATGTGTCCGCAATTTTTATCCCAACAATAACATGTGAATTGAACTTAAATGAAAATAATAGAATAAATGTTACCATGTCGGCCTTCTCGGACTTAGTCTTCCTTTTCTTCTTTATCTCGGGCGTTTTCCCATAATATTTCGTTACTCCAACCTGTAACGGGACGCCCCTCAAACGACCTGGATGTTCGGGTCGGCCGATCGCTCTAGCAAGAACGTCATTACGACCACTGGGAGTGAATTTCCCTTCTTCTACCTCTTTCAATACGTTGTCCTATAATATATTAAATAAACTTCAAATTATATTTGTGACTAAAATAATAAAGATAGTAATGAACTCGTCTTAATAAAATAATGCTTACTATGTTGGCCAAAACTTCCTCATCATATTTGTCACGCGACGACCGGGATCCTTTAGGCGTGTGCCTTTGTTTATAAGTTACATGCCGATCCACCTCTTTCACTCCCTTTGCCACCTACACAGTAACATGGTAACATTTATACACGTAAATGTGTATCAATGCAAGTCCAAGTGTGATTAAAAAAATAAAGTCTCACAGGGGAATAATGCATGCTACTTACGAGGTCCTCTTCTATCTTTCTGTAGAATCCTCGAGAACCATAGAATTTCCCCTTCTTGCATGAAATGTTAGCACGATTTCTTCTGCTAACGGCCTTCAAATAATTATATAAAAGCGCAAGTAGATGAGATAATAAAAAGATTATATAAAGGACTCATTAATTAAAAAATGATAGGTAAATCGTTAAAAGGCGAGGATATTTAACCTGAAACTTCTCAGTAGTTCTCATATTTTTGAAAAGATCCCATTCTTCCTGCTTGATGGTGGGACACTTGTTTTCCGGTGGGCTCTTACGCATCTCCCCCGTTGCCTTGTCCACATACAACCAATCCCTAGCAACGCCACACCTCCACTGCTTGTGGACATCCGCTGCCTTATGCATTAAATACTCATCATGGCTTTTATCGGGTATAATAAAGCCTTCCTTTACACGAGCCAAGTATAACTCCGCCAATTTTGGATTCAAAGTTCTAACATCATCTAAATGGATAGGCACAAACTGTCTTGTGCAAGCACCAATCCAACCGGAGAAAAGACCCGCATTTGGACCAAAAGGGGAAACCCATCTCACTCCATGTTATTTGGAACTACTTTGTTTAGCGGCTATAGTCGCAAGGACTTTCTTGCACTTCGTAGCATCCCTCTCACCAGGCTTATTATCACCAGGCTCATTATTCTTTTGACTTCTTTTACGTTTTTCACCCATGATAATCCTAAAACCCAAATATGAATGATATAGCTGAAATGAACAACTTAACAACGTACATACGCAGTATATTATCTAAAACCCTAAACCCTAATAGGAATGAAAATTTAAAACAACAGATTGAGCTTCTAAAATCCTAAACCCTGATAAGAGGAGTAAAGTAGATGATGCGGGATGATAAAGATAACAAAGAAGACGAAAAACAAACAGATGCATGAAAAAGAAACAAGATGATCGTCTTAAAACCCTAATGACGAAACACAAAATTAAAGTGAACATACCTGTTGATGATGATGATAAAGAGAACGAGCAGGATGATAAGGGAAGGCAACGGAATCTGGCTTCGGAAATCGACGGCGGCGACGAGAATGTAAAAAGCGAGGAAGAGAGAAGAATTAACTCAGGATACCAACGGTTGAACTAATAATGTTGTGTGTGTTTGTGTATGGCATGCTGTATGGTTTCTATATTAGTTTTTTATTAAGACAAACTATTGACAACGGGTGCTCAAAGACGAACCGTTGTTATATGTTAATAACAACGGGTCAATAAAAGTAAACCGTTGTCAAAAGTTTATTACAACGGTTAAAATATACCCGTTGTAATATATTTTCACCAAATTTGCGCCAAAATGAAATATGTCAAAAAAATAATTGACAACGGGTAGAGGTACTACACCCGTTGTTGAAAGTATTAACAACGGGTAATTTAAATATAACCGTTGTTATTGTTGAACCTTTTTTTTTTTTTAAAATTACTGTAATTCCATTACAGTCCAAACCTGTAACAATACATACTGTAACGGCAGAAGCACCATATCTTTGCAACATTATTCAAGAATTTCAACACCAAAGCATCCACATCTAATAATAAGATCAAGAAAATAAGACAACACCAAAGATGCATGCATACATTTGTGTCCCGATGAACTATCTCGGGATCGGGGGCGTTTCTTGGATGTTATAGTTTCTTCGTTAACCCAAATACCTTCACCATGGTCATCACGCATATAGATGCTTTCAGTGTCCTCATGATCAGTGTCAACATCGTCGAAATAAGATACAGTGGTAGACTGATCCATTCCCTCAAAAACGACATCCTGATCATCATCACCATTATCGGATGGACTACTCCTTCTTTTCCTTATAGACAGACAATGGACCACTTCTTATCCATAGGATCGGTGACATAGAACACTTGTTTAGCTTGGGATGCCATTATGAAAGGATCATCCTTATTATTGCCAACCTTACCCAGATTGACCAACGTAAATCCCATCTTATCCTTTCGGACACAATGGATGTTGTTATCAATCCAGTTACATCGAAACAAAGGCATTGTGAAATCAATGTAATCTAGTACCAATATTTCTTGAATAACACCATAATAAAGGCATTTTCCCCAAATAGGCTTTTTATCTTTTGAAGTAGCAAAGTGCATTGCCTCAAATTCAGAACTCACACCACTATTTTGCATTGTGCTCACCTCATCTTGCTCGCGGGTGTAAAAAGTATATCCATTAATGGCAAAACTGTTGTAAAAGGTGACCCTGGCATTTGGACCTAAACCAAGACGTAGTAACCTAGGAGAGATGTCATCACTAGTTTGATCAAGATAATCGTAAGACAATATTCCTAAACCACACTGGAAACGTCTTCGTATGCTCGTTCGCAATCCACTTCTCGGTCTTGTTTTGGTGATCGTATTTGAGCTCATCTTTGTGTTGTTGAATATAAGGTTGCACCTCATCTTCGTTGTTTAGCACATACATGTGTGCTAAATGCAACATTTCACGTGTCACAATTTTTTCAACCCGGCCCCTAATACCTTTTCCGATCATCCAGTCACTATGACGATTCTTAGGAACGCCAATCAACTCCTCAAGGGAGAGATGAGCGTAACAATATGAAAGAGCTTCGTCTAAAATAGCGCGTTCAAGAATACAACCTTCCTGGACGATACCGATTAGATGTATAGTCCTTGTAGACTTTCATCAATCTTTCGAAAGGATACTGGTATCTCAAGTACACGGGCCCAAGGTACAAAATCTCCCTAACCAAGTGAATGGTCGGATGAATCATGATAGTGAAGAAAGAGGGTGGAAAATACATTTCAATCGACAAAGAGAGGTTACAACGAGGTCCCGCAATGAATCCGTCGTCATCGGGATCGATGACTTTCTTCGCATATGGACGGAAGAAGAGACAGAATCTAGTTATAGCATATCTTACCTTTTGACGTAAAATGGAACGAATAGCCACAGGTAGTAATTGTTGCATCAAAGTGTGACAATCATGTGACTTTAACCCGGTGAGTTTTAGGTCGTGCATCGACACTAGGCTTTTGATGTTCGACGAATAACCATGTGGCACTTTAATTCCATTCAAGCATGCACAGAACTCTTTTCTCTCATTCCGTGAAAGGGTAAAAGCTGCTGGCGGTAAAAATGTACGATTACCTCTCTTTTGTGGTGCCAACTCTAGCCTAATACCCATCATTTTCATATCTTCCCTAGCTGCGGCGTTATCCTTTGTTTTACCAGGAACATTCAGAAGGGTATTGATAATATTATCACAGACATTTTTCTCAATGTGCATGAAATCGAGGCAATGCCTCGACCTCCAGTCGTGCCAATATGGATGTTTATCAAAAAATATGGATCTTTTCTTATACCCACGAGTAGACAATTTAGAGCCGCTCTTCTTCCCATAATCTATCTCAATATGCTTTACTTTCTGATAAACTTCATGCCCACTCAAAATTCTAGGAGGTTGACGAAGTTCTTGTCTTCCATTGAATGCTTTCTGCATCTTGCGATAACAATGGTCATGATACAAGAACCTCCTATTTCCCATATACACATACTTACGAGAAGACTTCAAGTATTCAGACTCGATATCCTCCCCACACAATGGACAAGCCTCTTTCCCATGAACTGTGTGCCCAGAAAGGTCGTCATAAGCCGGATAGTCAGTTATTGTACACAATAACATCGCTCTCAAATTGAAAGTTTCGTTCTTATATGCATCAAATACTTCTATCCCACTATCCCACAACAATCGCAAATCATCTAGAAGAGGTTCCAAATATACATCTATATCATTTCCAGGTTGTTTAGGGCCGGAAATTAACAACGACAACATCAAATACTTTCTTTTCATGCACACATATGGAGGTAAGTTATAAATAGCCAACACTACTGGCCAAGTACTATGTTGGCTACTCATGTTTCCGTGTGGGTTCATTCCATCGCTGGACGGCGCTAGACGTAAGTTTCTAGGTTCATTGCCAAACTCGGGATACTTAGCGTCGAACGATTTCCATTGCTTACCATCTGCACGGGTGTCTTAGCTTTCCATCATTTATTCTTCCCCGTCTCATGCCAAGTTAACATTTTTGCATCATCGGGATTCGCATAAATCCTTATGACTCTTGGTATCAATGGAAAATACAACAACACCTTAGCCGGGATCCCTTCCTTATCCTTATAACGCCACTCCAAACATTTAGGGCAATTGGTTAAGTTTTGATATAATTTCCGATACAATATGCAATCATTTGGACATGCATGTATTTTCTCATATTTCATACCCACTCCTCTTATTAGTTTTTTTCGCCTCATATGTCTTAACAGGTAGAACATTACCATCTGGAAGCAACTCCTTTATCAAGGCTAAAAACTAGTGAAACACGTGTCACTCACCCCATTTGCCCCCTTGATATTATACAACTTCACCACAGCAGACATTTTTGTGAACTTACAACCAGGATACAGAGGTGCTTCGGACTCACACAACTTCTCATACATCTTGTTAAGGTCATCCCAATTACTAGTGTCATCACCTACATCTTCAAAAGCAATGGACTCATCATCATTCTCTTCATTATCTATAGACCCAACATTCAACTTCTCTACTTCCAACTCTTCCAACTCAAAAACTCGGCAAACTCGGGATCATCGATTAGCCTTTCGTGTACCTCAACATCATCTTCTTCCGAGTTATTCTCTTCCTCTAATGATTCCCCATGAAAAATCCAAAGTGTATAGGATCGACTAAATCTCCACTTTTCTAGGTGTATTTTAACGTCCGGAAAAGCCATATAGCTAATATTACCACATCTTTCACAAGGACATGCAATACTAGAAGAACCTTTCAAAATGTTCGAAACGAATTCATAAAATTCAGCTAAACCATCCTTGTAGGTGCGGTCACTCATATTTGCATCAATCATCCAAGTTCGAGTCATTATTCTACATTCGTAATAATAGGAAACTAATTCAAAAAATACAATAATAGGCAAACAAATAAACGAAATTCAGGAAAGCAATTAAGCTAAATTATCAACAAATTAGATAATAACCCAAAAAATCCTATATCTAGTTATAAGCGTTGCTAAGAAACATATATATACCGATTGATAAACACGATGAGAGAGAGAAGACGTGACAACGAAAGACGGAGATGAAGACAGAGAGACGATCAGGGAGGAATGGAGGATGATATAGTAGCAGTATTAGCTTGTGTTTGTGTTTGTAGCGTATAGCAGAATAAAGCAATATGTTGTTCTTAATATTTTCATAATATTAATAACAACGGTTATTGAGTCTACAACCGTTGTTAAAACGTATTAAAAACGGGTTCTAATATAACCGTTGTGATTACTTTTCACTAATTTGGCGCCAAACCATTAACAACGGTTAAAATTTAACCGTTGTTATTAGTTTTTTCATTAACAACGGTTGTTTAAGTATGACCCGTTGTTAAAACCAATAACAACGGCTAACAACACATAACCGTTGTAATTAAGTTTAGTAAAATTCGCGGAATAAATTCTACAACGTGTTTTGATGATTTTCGTGAATAAGCGTTGTTAAAGGGCCGTTGTGGTTGCCTGTATTTGTAGTAGTGGATCGAGTGGCTCTGGTGGTCAAGGAAGCTCGATCGAGTCCCTGCTGTACTCGATCGAGTCCCTGCTGTATCCGATCGAAATGAAGCTTTTAGAGTTTACTCGATCGAAGACTTTACTTGATCGATCGAGAGGAATTGCTGGGATATTGCTCGATCGAGGAGTCTCAAATCTCTCGATCGAGTAACTTGCTATTTAACACGGGAGTTTATTACGTGATTATCTTAATTAGTATTTTAGTTTATGTTATAAATATCTCCCCTAGATAAGGGAAGACGTAATTAGGTTTTAAGCACACTCTCTATTACTCTCGAACACTCTTAATCATTCTGTTTTATGCTCTTAATTACGTAAAAACTATTGGCTGCGTTGCTTTGCTCTTAATTCCGGATCTCAAGCTTGTAATCTCTCTTCACTCTTTACTCTTAATTTAATTCCTCTTTGATTTCTCTTAATCTTCACTCTTAATTTCTGTCTTATCGTTGTTGTTGTTGTTGTTGTTGTTGTTGTTGTTGTTAATATATGTTATTTCGTCTTCATCATATTATGTCTCTTGCTTATTCATATATCATTGTTGTTTATTCCATCAATATTATGAGTAGCTAATTCTCTCTATGTTAGGATTAGGGGAGCCATAGTAGTGAATAAATGAAGTTGTAAATAGATTAGATGATTGAATTGTGAGAATTGTTTTATGATATTATAATTGTAATCGTTTAGTTGAGTGCACGCTTCTAAACTAGTTAAATCGGTTAAACTCAGACCTAGATCGAAAGATTGGAATGAACAGACCTGTTATGAACAGTAGACTACACTAATGAGGATGAAAGTTAAGTTAGTTGTATTCTAGGGCGGATAGCGGATCGAAAGGACCTTTCCCTTACCCTTCTCACATTAGATCGTCTGAGCTATTTATGACTGAGTTGATTAATTGCCATGGTGAACCGACATCCTAACATACTTCTCTTTATTTGATCACATCCTTATTTCCCTTTATTCTTATTGCTCTTTTCTCCTGTCTTAATCTCCATTTAGTTATTAGAAAATAAATTCAAAATACCCAATTGTTACCTGACGGACTTAGATTAGTGGATAGATATAATAGCCTCCCTGTGGAGATCGACCCTACTTCCACTAGCTTCTGTTAGTTAATTTAGGTATTTATTTTTGGTACTAGACGACGGGTTTCAATTTGTGCTGAAACGGTGGTCGAAGTGAAGGGTGAATAGTGGTTGTTGTGTCACAGTAGCACCGGCGGTGTGGGGTGGCAGGCTATTGCGACGAATGAGAGTGATGGTGGTAATCGGGAATGGTGGTGATTGGTGCAGGCGTGAATGGTGGTGATAATGTAGTGTGGTACAACTATAGTGGTGATAAGGGAGTTTTTGGGTTCTGAACATTTGGTATTAAAGTTCTCAACCTTGGATTCTCATGGTTCTCATGAGAAGGGGGTTTTATATATATATATATATATATATATATATATATATATATATATATATATATATAATTAGGATCACATGAGTCCACCCTATCTTTTTGAGTCCGTGAGTCCAGCGAAACAATATCACAAGTTATACTAAACAATATCACGCGTCATATTAAACAATATCATTCTTACTGAACCAGATTCGCCCTCTGTTATTAACTTCTTTTCTCATACGTTTTCTTACACCCATCAGTGCTAGGGTCAGAGCGCCGACAAATACCATCATCCTCGCGCACTTTCCCGCCGGTGAGTCAAATTTGGCGGCGTGTTCGTCGGATTTATTGCATATTACTTCTTTTATATTTTTTCCTCTCTTGTTCTCTTTTTTATATTCGCCTATTTCCTTCATCGCCGGCGATGAGACCCCTAATTTAACAGCGGCGGCGTTGTTCTTAGATGGAGGTTAATAGAAGAAGGATCGTTGATTGTATGTTAGTGAGGGGTGGTAGCGATGGTCGTGAGACGGGCTTGTGCGCCGTGGTGGTGGTTGTTGTGGAGGTGAACGTGTGGTTGTGGGTCATGGGTGGTGGTTTTTGGGGAGGTGAAGGGGTGGTGGTGGGCCGTGGGTGGTTGCCGTCGATGATTAGTGTCACTGACTATAGTTTTAAGCCTTCTTTTTATTGTTTTCGTTGGTATATTTTGCGTGATATTGTTCAGTATAAGCAGTGATATTATTTCGTGTAGTGTTTGATTTTCTTGTGTATAGGTCGTGATACATAAGTGGACTCACGGGACTCAAATATTTAGGTGGACTCACCGGATCATATATATATATATATATATATATATATATATATATATATATATATATATATATATATATAGAGAGAGAGAGAGAGAGAGAGAGAGAGAGAGAGGAGACAGAGAGAGAGAGTTAGGTTCTTGTAAGTTTTGTTTCTTATGGTGAGTTATGAGTTTGTGCTTGAAAATCTCAGCCACTAGATTATATTAGAGATGAATGGCTAAGATCTAATCTTACCTCTAATATAAAATCAGTCATTTACTTATTTTTTTTTCTAGTACTACTCTTATTTTTACTTTAATTTTTTTTATCTCCTTTTTTTTACCTCGTGTTATTATGCTTTTTTTTTTTACAACTTTGATTTTTTTTCTCTTATGTTTTTCTCTATTTTTCTCATTATGTTACCTTTTTTCTTTTTGTACCAGATTTTTTTTTTACTTGATTTTTTTTACTCTTATTTTTTTACCTCGTGTTATTATGCTATTATTGTGCTTTTTTTTTACTTTGATTTTTTTTACGACTTTGCTTTTTTTTCCTCTTTTTTTTTACCACATGTTATTGTGCTGTTATTGTTATTCCGCTGTTATTGTGATGTTATTCTACTGTTACTTTGATTTTTTTTCGACTTTGATTTTTTTTCCCCTTTTTTTACGACGTGTTATTGTGCTGTTATTCTACTGTTGTTATGATGTTATTCCGGTGTCACTTTGATTTTTTTTTAATACTTTGATTTTTTTACTCTTTTTTTTACCGCATGTTATTGTGCTGTTATTCTGGTGTTATTGTAATGTTATTCCGGCACCACTTTGATTTTTTTTCTTTTTTTTACCACGTGTTATTGTGCTGCTATTCTACTGTTATTCTGGTGTTATTGTGATGTTATTCCGGTGTCACTTTGATTTTTTTATTACTTTGATTTTTTTATTTTTTTTACCACGTGTTATTGTGCTGTTATTCTGGTGTTACATTACAATAACAGTACAATAACACGTGGTATTGTGGTCTGGTATTATTATACTGTTATTCTCGTGTTATTTTGGTGTTATTGTACATATATTGTAGTGTATTGTGGTGTTACTCTGATGTTATTGTACTGTTATTAATTACCACGACCGTACAATTTACTTATTGTACTGCTATTGTAGTGAGTGTTGTTTCTTCATCCTTATATTCACAAAATCCATAACCTTTTGGTTTACCAGTTTCACAATCTATAACCAATCTGAAAACAAGAAGAAAATAAATCAGAAAAGCAACTCCTGGTTGCGAACTCAGAATTGAAACAAAGCCGCCATGGTTGCCTACCATCAGTTCGTCAAAATCCATAACTTATAGCGTTGCTTCGACATGAACCGCTCCAGCTTCTACCGTGTCGACATGCTCACCAGCAATTCATACTAAACTTGACATCATTCATTGCTTGCCTTCAACTCGAAATCGAAACCTAACTTAAATTGTGCACCCACACTTCGGTTTGTTGGAAAATATAGGGGCTTTTTGCCTTTGGAGTGTTTCCAATTGTCCCACATTGGTGAGGAAAAGAGAGATTTATGTGTTTATATATCTCCTCTTACCTTACACTATCACTAGTGGGTCAAGGGAGGCTTTTGTGGAAGCCTTGTGTGGTGCTTAATTCAGCTCGCACACGCGTGCCCGAGCCCGGCCCGGATCCGGATTCGTGATTCGTGATTCGGGATTTGGCAATCGCCTGCGGCGGGCTGTGCCTATCTTTTTGGGCCGCGGTTTTGTCATGTGTTTTCTGTTTTGGACTTAGTCAGTCAAAGGCTGTTAGTGGGTTGAGAGCTTTGCTCCCCCATTTACTCAGTTGACTGCTGCGTTTAAGAGAGCAGTTTTGGCTCCACTAATTCCTCCTCTTATCTGTATAAATAAGAGCTCTTGCTCATCATTTTATACACAATCAATCAGAAACAAGACAATCTCTTCCTCTCTTATAATTTCTGGGTAAAGTTATATATCGTTCCAAAGCTCTTAATCTCGAGTGGGCGGGTTTAAGCGCTGTAGTGTAAATCCTTGGGGGACTACCGGCAACTGCTGATCGCCACCACGATCGTGCCGAAATAGTTTTCAAGGCAGTGGCCTCCGTACCACGTCACTACGAACCGGTTATATATTCTGATCTCAACTCGTTTTATTGTTACTGCTTCGTTTTTGCGACAACACGGTTATCCCACCACAATTTGAGTTACCAATCTTGAACTCGGCACCAAAATCAGCGACCAACGCAGCACAGTATCAAAGAATGAACTCATCCGTATAAATTCAGTACCTTCTTTCTTTAATTAAAAATATTGCTCGTAATCAATGACAAACAATTGAATCGAAAATCTACAAAAAAATGTCGCATTCTATCAACATTCCGATTACTCAATGACCGTAATCATCATGATAAAAGGTTGGTTAAAAAATACACAAGTTTATGGATTTAATTCTCCAAATAAAACCTGTTGATAACTTTTACCAAAAAAAAAACAAAAAAAAAAAAAAACTAGCAGCAAAGAAAGGTCCAGTGAGCTAAAAACACTGCATTCACCAAGCAAATAACAGAACAATATTCAACAAGTGCAGAAATTAGTTAGCACAAAATTCATCAATGGAAACAAGATTAAAAATTTGTAGTAATTTCAAAAATTTAAAGAAGTCAAATAGAGCATGAAGATCTAACACAAACAAATCAATTAGCGACAAAAATTTAACTACACGACTAACTACTGCTGATTTTACTTTATGAATGATCATAAAATCAGTGATTCAATGAACAACATTCAACATCACAAAATTCACATGAAAATCAAAAGAAATCAAATCAAGCACAACATCTAATATAAAATAAAGGCAATAAAAGAAGAAGAAGAACGAGAAGAAAAGAAAATACCTTAAATCGAACGAGAAATAATTAATTTAGTGGAGAAAACAAGCTTAAAAATTTAGAGAAAGTGCAAATATTGCTGGAATGTCTATGTTTTAATTGATTTCGATGATTGTGTATTTTTTTTGGTTTTAGAGATTGGGCTTTATCATTAGTAGTTTTGTTTTAGTGTTCAGCAGGTTAGGAGGTTTTTTTTGTTTTTTGTTTTTTGTTTTTTGTTTTTTTTATCTCAATCGTTGATTTTTCTTTATCCAATGGTTTAGATTTTCCAAACTCACAACTCACCGTAATAACCAAACTCACGAGATCCCGCTCTATATATATATATATATATATATATATATATATATATATATATATATATATATATATATATATATATATATATATACATATATACATATATATATATATATATATATACATATATATATATATATATATATATATATACATATATATATATATATATACATATATATATATACATATATATATATACATATATATATATATATACATATATATTATATGGTCAAGATCCGGTGAAAACCACTAACATAATGAGAACCGTGAGAACCCTTATTAAATCATCATCAAATCGCAAGATATTCTCTCGATGTAAGTAAGTTGTTTCCTCATTTCACTAAAGTGTCAATTCAAATCGAAAGATATTGATACCTAAGTATCCAATCCTTCCTTTACCCAGGAATTTCTTTCTCTGTCTCTGGCGCCCCTAGTGGGGGATTGTTGGAAAATATAGGGGCTTTTTGCCTTTGGAGTGTTTCCAATTGTCCCACATTGGTGAGGAAAAGAGAGATTTATGTGTTTATATATCTCCTCTTACCTTACACTATCACTAGTGGGTCAAGAGACGCTTTTGTGGAAGCCTTGCAAGGTGCTTAATTCAGCTCGCACACGCGCGCGCGCCGTACCCATGCCCGAGCCCGGCCCGGCCCGGATCCGGATTTGTGATTCGGTATTGGGGATTTGGCAATCGCCTGCGGCGGGCTGTACCTATCTTTTTGGGCCGCGGTTTTGTCATGTGTTTTCTGTTTTGGACTTAGTCAGTCAAAGGTTGTTAGTGGGTTGAGAGCTTTGCTCCCCCATTTACTCAGTTGACTGCTGCGTTTAAAGGAGCAGTTTTGGCTCCACTAACTCGTCCCCTTTTTTGTATAAATAAGAGCTCTTGCTCATCATTTTATACACAATCAATCAGAAACATGACAATCTCTTCCTCTCTTATAATTTCTGGGTAAAGTTATATATCGTTCCAAGGCTCTTAATCTCGAGTGGGCGGGTTTAAGCGCTGTAGTGTAAATCCTTGGGGGACTACCGGCAACTGCTGATCGCCACCACGGTTGTGCCGAAATAGTTTTCAAGGCAGTGGCCTCCGTACCACGTCACTACGAACCGGTTATATATTCTGATCTCATCTCGTTTTATTTTTACTGCTTCGTTTTTGCGACAACAATTTGAAAACTATTTATCTATTGTTGTTAATTGCTGTAACAATGTCGTCTGTTTTAGCAAACACTCTTCCTGATTTGACTAAACTTGAAAAACTAGACGGTCATAACTATAAGCGTTGGTCACAGAAACTGCTGATGTTTTTCGAACAACTGGAAATTGATTATGTCTTTGTTTAGTGACCTGCCGCTCTGTTAAAGAGGTTCTTTATTCGAGACTGTAGAGAACACCCCCAAGCTAAATCATTGTTAAGTCAAACGAAGAGGATATTAAGAAATTTGATAAGGACAATAAACTTGTTAGATGCCAGCTTCTAAACAACATGACTGACACCCTTTTTGACCTATTTATGGTTCATAAGTCTTCCAAACTGATATGGGAGTCCTTAGAGGACAAGTATGGGGCTGATGATGCGAGGAAAAAGAAATATGTTGTGGGTAAGTGGCTGAAATTTCAGATGGCTTACGGGAAACCCATCATGGAACAAGTTCATGTCTACGAGAACCTATGTGCTGATGTCGTGAATGAGGGTATGAAGTTAGATGATACCATTGTGGCTAATGTTTTGCTAGAGAAATTTCCTCCCTCCTGGTCTAACTATAGGAACCATCTTAAGCATAAGAAAAAAGACCCGTCTCTCCAAGAACTAGTAGGACACATGAGGACCGAAGAGGCAAATCGCCTTAAAGACCAACCTGTTAGTCTTTCTGTGAATGCTTCTGTTGCTGCTGTTAAACTTAATCTGGTTGAGTCTGGTGGTTCGTCCAATGCTGAGAAGTTCAAGGGTAAGGGTAAGGCCAAGGTTGGTCAGGGTAAGAACCAGGGTCCAGCTAAGAAGAATGGTCCAGGGAAGCATACCAAACCTGTTGCTAAGATTCAGAAACCAAAGGGTCCCATTGTTTGCTATGTCTGTGGGAAAACTGGTTACAAAGCCTACCAAAGGTGCATCAAAAGAAAACTACTGAAGCCAATGTTCTTTGTGATGATGATGTCATTGTTGCTGTGGTTGTGGAAGCTAATCTGGTGGGTAATGTTGCTGAATTGGTCTTGGATACTGGCGCTTCCAGGCATCTATGTGCTGATAAGGGATTATTTGCTGACTTCGAGGAGGTAGCTGATGGGGAATGCGTCTACATGGGTAATTCTTCATCTGCAATGATCACAGGCAAAGGCAAGATCTTTCTCAAACTCACCTCGGGGAAAACACTTGCTCTCACCAATGTTTTATTTGTACCCTCATTGCGTCGAAACCTCGTGTCCGTGCCTTATTGAACAAAGCTGGTTTGAAACTTGTTTTTTAGGGACAAGGTTGTAATGTCGCGTAATGGGAATTTGTGGGCAAGGGTTATCTTTCCGGGGTCTTTTTGTATTGAACACCGATTCGATTTTTTAATAATATTGCATCTACTTACCTTATATTCTTTGAGTCTATTGATGTTTGGCATGGTAGATTAGGTCATATGAATGTTGACTATATTAAAAAAACTTAGAACTATGAGTTTAATTCCATGTTTGACGAGTCAAGAATTCTCTAAATGTGCTAGCTATGTTGAGGCTAAATTTGCAAAGAAACCTAGTAAACCTGTCACAACTAGGAATACGAGTCTTCTTGAGTTAATTCACACCGACCTAGTTGACTTCAAAAATGTGGCAAGTAGAGGTGGAAAGAATTATTATGTCACCTTTATAGACGACTGTTCAAGGTACACCCATGTCTATCTGCTTAAGACTAAAGATGAAGCAGAACAATCGTTTATAAACTTTAAAAATGAAGTCGAAAATCAAATCGACAGAAAAATTGAAAGGGTAAGGTCTGATAGAGGTGGTGAGTATAAATCTAGTTATCTAGCCGACTTTTGTGCTGCTAATGGTTTAATACATGAGACTAGTCCACCTTACTTACCTCAATCTAACGGTGTAGCTGAACGAAAAAATAGAACCTTAAAAGAGATGATGAATGCTATGCTTTTAAGTTTTGGCCTATCTGACGATATGTGGGGGGAAGCAATTCTATCGGCTTGTCACATTCTTAACCGTGTACCTCATAAGAAACTTGACAAGACACCCTACGAAATTTGGAAGGGCTATCCTCCTAACCTGAGTTACCTTAAGGTATGGGGGTGTTTGGCTAAAGTGGGTTTACCAGATTTTAGGAGACCTACCGTTGGACCAAAGACCTATGATTGTGTTTTTATAGGTTATGCTCAAAATAGTTCTGCTTATAGATTCATGTCTTTAAGTGATCGTTCTATATCTAAAGATAGAGATGCTGTGTTTTTTTTAGCATGTTTTTCCATTACAGAAGAATGTTGATTCACCTCCTAGTTTACCTGTTACATCTATTGATATCTCTTCACATGCTAGTAGTAGCACTTCTATTGATCATGTTGTTGAACCTAGAAGGACTAAGAGACCTAGATGTCCAAAGAACTTTGGAGCTGATTTTGTTTCAACTTTGCTGTCTGAACATGGATACACTGTTTGTGCTAGTGATGAATTTGTTTCAGCCTTTTTAATAGAAGATGACCCAAAAACGTATAGTGAGGCAATGAAATCCATTGATGCTAATTTTTGGAAAGATGCTATTAAAAGTGAACTTGACTCTATTGTGTCAAATCAGACTTGGGAGTTGACTGATTTACCTAAAGGTAGTAAACCCATTACAAGTAAATGGATCTTTAAAAAGAAAATGAGACCTGACGGTACAATAGAGAGGTTCAAAGCTAGGCTTGTAGTTAGAGGCTTTACACAAAAGAAGGGTATTGATTATTTTGATACTTACTCTCTTGTGACCAAAATTTCAACTATTAGGACTCTTATCCCCTTAGCTGCTATTCATAACCTTGTTATACATCAGATGGATGTTAAAACTGCTTTTTTGAATGGTGAACTAAGGGAAGAGATCTATATGTCTCAACCTGAAGGTTTTGTGATTGAGGGTCAAGAGAGTAAAGTGTGTAAACTGAACAAGTCTCTTTATGGACTGAAACAAGCACCTAAATAGTGGTATGAGAAATTTAGCATCACTTTGATAAGTAATGGCTATGTGGTTAACAATTCTGATTCATGCGTTTATTCAAAAATAATGGGATCTGATTGTGTAATTATATGCCTATATGTTGATGACATGTTAATACTTGGTAATAATTTGGAAGTGATAATTAGAACCAAAGAATTTTTGTCATCACAATTTGAGATGAAGGACTTAGGAGAAGCTGATGTTATCCTAGGAGTTAAGGTCATCCGAAACCCCAATGGAATCTGTCTAAGTCAATCTCATTATGTTGAAAAAGTGTTGAGAAAGTTTAACTGCTTTGATGATGTGTCTGCTAGAACACCCTATGATCCTAGTGTACCATTGTGTAAAAACTTGGGCAAGAGTGTTTCCCAAGAAGAGTATGCTAAAATCCTAGGTAGTGTGATGTTTTTAATGAACTGTACTCGACCAGATATTGCTTATGCAGTTAGTAGACTGAGTCGTTATACACATAACCCTAGTAATGAACACTGGAATGCTCTTCGTCGTTTACTGAAATACCTAAAAGGAACAATTGACTTATGTTTGCATTATTGTAAATTTCCTGCTGTGTTAGAGGGATATTGTGATGCGAACTGGGTTGCATATAACGATGAGATCTGTTCTACTAGTGGTTATGTCTTTACGATGGGTGGAGGTGCTATATCGTGAAAGTCTTCTAAACAGACTTGTATCGCACGCTCTACCATGGAATCTGAGTTCATAGCTCTTAAGTTGGCAGGACAAGAGGCTGAATGGTTGAAAAACCTTTTAGCTGATATACCAGTGTGGGGCGGACGGCTAACACCGGTCTCCCTGCACTGTGACTCGCAGGTTGCTATTGGTGTTGCAAAGAATACTTTCTACAATTCGAAAAAGAGACATATTCGAATAAGGCACGCTGCAGTTAGACAACTCCAAGACAATGGAGTGATTGCTTTGGACTATGTGAAGTCCGAAAACAATCTTGCTGATCCCTTTACTAAAGAGCTGGCTAGAAGACTAGTCGTTGATACGTCGAGGGGAATGGGGCTTAAGTCCTTAGGTCAAGAGTGAGACTTGACTAGGTCTAAAGCTTCTATTCCTATGGCGTTGTATGATTCATAGCCTTTATGGTGGTGCTTTTGAGACGCACTTGATGGATCATAAACCAGGTTGGACTTAGGTCCTTAATGACTCATATGAGAAGTGTTATTGAGAAGCACTTGAGTCACCTACGTAGGTGTAACGATCATTAGACTGTGAGAAGTCTTCTGAACACATCTATTAGTACCGAGGTAAACGCATAGCTCTAAAAGAGCGCGTTGCACTTTGAAACGCGGAACGATCTTAATTCTGAAGGTATGATATATGTTGTGGGGGGTATCGACCGAAGCTCAGCTAGGAATTCAAATCACAATATATTCTCTCGCTGTAAGTAAGTTGTTTCCTCATTTCACTAAAGTGTCAATTCAAATCGAAAGATATTGATACCTAAGTATCTAATCCTTCCTTTACCCAGGAATTTCTTTCTCTGTCTCTGGCGCCCCTAGTGGGGGATTGTTGGAAAATATAAGGGCTTTTTGCCTTTGGAGTGTTTCCAATTGTCCCACATTGGTGAGGAAAAGAGAGATTTATGTGTTTATATATCTCCTCTTACCTTAAACTATCACTAGTGGGTCAAGGGAGGCTTTTCTGGAAGCCTTGCGAGGTGCTTAATTCAGCTCGCACACGCGCGCGCGCGCCGTGCCCGTGCCCGAGCCCGGCCCGGCCCGGATCCGGATTCGTGATTCGGGATTCAGGATTTGGGATTTGGCAATCGCCTGCGGCGGGCTGTGCCTATCTTTTTGGGCCGCGGTTTTGTCATATGTTTTCTGTTTTGGACTTAGTCAGTCAAAAGCTGTTAGTGGGTTGAGAGCTTTGCTCCCCCATTTACTCAGTTGACTTAAGGGAGCAGTTTTGGCTCCACTAACTCCTCCCCTTTTCTATATAAATAAGAGCTCTTGCTCATCATTTTATACACAATCATTCAGAAACATGACAATCTCTTCCTCTCTTATAATTTCTGGGTAAAGTTATATATCGTTCCAAAGCTCTTAATCTCGAGTGGGCCGGTTTAAGCGCTGTAGTGTAAATCCTTGGGGGACTACCGGCAACTGCTGATTGCCACCACGATCGTGCCGAAATAGTTTTCAAGGCAGTGGCCTCCGTACCACGTCACTACGAATCGGTTATATATTCTGATCTCGTCTCGTTTTATTGTTACTGCTTCGTTTTTGCGACAACACGGTTATCCCACTACAATTTGAGTTACCAATACTGAACTCAGCACCGAAATCAGCGACCAACGCAGCACATTATCAAAGAATGAACTCATCCGTATAAATTCAGTACCTTTTTTCTTTAATTAACAAGATTGCTCGTAATCAATGACAAACAATTGAATCGAAAATCTACAAAAAAATGTTGCATTCTATCAACATTCCGACTACTCAATGATCGTAATCATCATGATAAAAGGTTGGTTAAAAAATACACAAGTTTATGAATTTAATTCTCCAAATAAAACCTGTTGATAACTTTTACCAAAAAAAAACAAAAAAAAAACTAGCAGCAAAGAAAGGTCCAGTGAGCTAAAAACACTGCATTCACCAAGCAAATAACAGAACAATATTCAACAAGTGCAGAAATTAGTTAGCACAAAATTCATCAATGGAAACAAGATTAAAAATTTGCAGTAATTTCAAAAATTTAAAGAAGTCAAATAGAGCATGAAGATCTAACACAAACAAATCAATTAGCGACAAAAATTTAACTACACGACTAACTACTTCTGATTTTACTTTATGAATGATCATAAAATCAGTGATTCAATTAACAACATTCAACATCACAAAATTCACATGAAAATCAAAAGAAATCAAATCAAGCACAACATCTAATATAAAATAAAGGCAATAAAAGAAGAAGAAGAACGAGAAGTAAAGAAAATATCTGGTCTTTATCATTAGTAGTTTTGTTTTAATGTTCAGCAGGTTATGAGGTTTTTTTTTTTTTTTTTTTTTTTTTTTTTTTTGATCTCAATCGTTGATTTTTCTTTATCCAATGGTTTAGATTTTCCAAACTCACAACTCACCGTAATAACCAAACTCACGAGATCCCGCCTCTCTCTCTCTCTCTCTCTCTCTATATATATATATATATATATATATATGGTCAAGATCCGGTGAAAACCACTAACATAATGAGAACCGTGAGAACCCTTATTAAATCATCATCAAATGTTGTTCCGAAAGTTTTGATGGATCATTTACCCTTAGTTTAGTTTATTCCAACATATTTTTAGTATAGCTAAACAAATTATTTTGATTTTATTAACAAAATATAAACTTAATGTACAAAAATACAATTAAGTATACTAAAATGGCTATAGATGCACGAAAACGAATACTAGGTGCATGAAAATTGTTACATGCATGAAAATGATTACTAGGTGCATGAAAATATCAGGCTTTAGGTGCACGGAAACAAGTTCTAAGTGCGTGAAAATTGTTAGATACATGAAAAATGAGTTATAGGTGCATGAAAATTAATAAAATGTTTCTCGTCTCGATTGCGGTCAATAATTTATACTTTTTGGACCAAGAAAAATGTTATTTACGCATAAAATTCTATGCCGAATCCAAATATGTCGTTATTTTGTAGAAAAAAAATATGTAAGGGGGAGTTCTCACGGTTCTCACTATGTAGGTGGTTCTCACCAGATCCCAAATCTATATATATATGTATATATGTATATATATATATATATATATATATATATATATATATATATATATAGAGAGAGAGAGAGAGAGAGAGAGAGAGAGAAAGAGAGAGAGAGAGAGAGAAAAGGAGGATCAAATGAGTCCACCAAAAATTCTTGAGTCCATAAGTACTCTTTAGGGCCTTTGGATGAGAGAGAAGGAAGGCTTAGATTGAAAGGAAAAAGTAGGGAATTAATGCTAAAAGGAGGGAATTGATGCTAATTAATCCTTTTCCCTCTCTACCATCACTAATCAAACCCTAATTTCACTATATAAGTCTTCTTTTTCCACTCACTTCTCTATAAATAAAAAAACTCAAAAAACATTTCCTTCCTCTCTTCCTCATTCACCCACCTACCACCACCAACCACCTTACACCCACCACCACGAACCGACCACCATGCACCACCACGACATGACACCAACACCAACCGACCGACCAACTCCCTCCCTTTCTCCCCTTTTGTCCAGATCCGAGCCCCACACCTCCACCAGCCCAACCACCTCCCTCCCTTTCTCCCACCGCCACCCTCACGCACCAGCAACACCCTTACGCACCAGAACTCCCTCCCTCACGCCCCCACTACCGCCACCCTCACGCACCACACTGCCAGATCCGCCACACCAAAGCCACGCACCACACCACCAGATCTGCAACCCGATAGCCCCTACAACGCCGCCACACACCACGCTCCAGCCCCGCCGCACCCTCGCCGACAACCAATGACCGACAACACCCTCCCTCACTCAGATAACCCACCAATATCAACAGAAAATAAGGGGGCGGTGGTGGTTGGTGGCCACGGGCTGTTCTCCCTGCCTTTCGCTCTTTCCATTTTTTTTTATAGTTTTTGTTTTTTTTATTCAGTTGTGAATTTGTCACAAATCTCGTCTATTTTTTTTATATTTCGTTTTTTTTTCAGATAGGAGTTTGTTTTTTTCAATTTTTCACAAATCTCGTCTATTTTTCAAATATCGTCTTGTTTTATGATTTTTCAAATCTCGTCATATAAAAAATCGTCTTGTTATATTTTTTTTTCAGATCTGGTTTGTTGGGTTCCTTTTTCATTTTTCAGATCTCGTCTTATAAAGTGTTTTTTCATTTAAATTTATGCTTCAGATCTCGTGTGTGATTTTGCTTTTTTTTTTTTTAAACTTGGATCTAATATTTTTTTTTGTGTTTTCGGATCTTGTTCTATATTTATTTTCAGATTTACACTCGTATTCTATATATGTTTTTTTAGATTTACACTCGTATTTTTCAGATTTACACTTAACACTCGTATTTTTGTAAATTTACACTCATAATTCTTAAAATTTATAATCGCATTTCTTTACGGTTACACTCGTATTTCTTTAAAGTTACACTCGTATTTTATTAAATTTACACTCATATTTCTTTAAATTTACACTCGTATTTCTTTACAGTTACACTCGTATATTCTTTACAGTTACACTCATCAAATATCTCGTTTTTTATTTTCAGATCTACTATATATCTTTTTGTGGGTATGAGTTGGTGTTGTAGGACGATGGTGGTGCTGTTTTTTAGTGGGCGGACTAAAAGTTTTACTCGTAAAGGACCAAAGTTACACTCGTAAGGAACCAAAGTTACACCTGTAATGCATTAAGTTTACACTCTTAAACCTTCAGATTTACACTCGTAGACCTTCAAATTTACACTTAAAATACTACATTTACACTCATAATGCATCAAATTTACACTCGTGACATTTTAAGACTATATAAATTCAATTTTTTATATAAAAAATTGCCTAAAAAATCAAATTTACACTCTTAAAGTATTACATTTACACTCGTAAATCATCAAAGTTACACTCCTAAAATGTTAAATTATATAAATTCAAAATTTCCGTCGCAAAAATATCAAAATTACACTCTTAAATTATTGCATTTAACGCGTAAAACATCAAAGTTACACTTGTAAAATGTTCAAATTATATAAATTCAAAATTTCCGTCATAACAAAATCAAAATTACACTCATAAAATATTACATTTACACTCGTAAAACATCAAAGTTACACTAGTAAAATGTTAAAATTATATAAATTCAAAATTTCCGTCATAAAAAAATCAAAATTACACTCATAAAAGATTACATTTACACTCGTAAAAAATCTATCCCCAAAAAAATCAAATTATTCGTCACAAAAAAAATCAAAGTTACACTCATAAAACTCATACAACATTAAATTTATACTCATAAAATCTAAAACTCAAAACTAATTAATTAGGGGCTAGAGAGAGAAAGAAAATTTAATTAGTATATAGAAAATTGATTAGTGATATTTTTGTTTTCAATCTCAACCATCCATTTCAATCCAACCATCCACATTTTTTTCCTTTTCTTTTTGGTACTCCTTAATCAATTTCCTCTCCATCCATCTCAACCATCCATTGAGTTCATCCAATGGCCCTTAGAGGGACTGATGGACTCAATGGATATGAAGGACTCATAAGAACTCATATATATATATATATATATATATATATATATATATATATATATATATATATATATATATATATAAATAGGATCTCGTGCGAACTTACGAACTAACTTAAAAACCCAACAATCCCAACCTTCACTCAACAACTACTCCGTACCTTTTACCTTCCCACACAATCTCAACCTTTACTCACCAAATACTTTTCCTGCACCTTCACTAATCATCACGCCTGACTCCGTCACATCTCCGGCGCCGAAGGATCTGAACTAATTGCACAACCACTAATCTCAGTCACGCACGACTCACCAACTTATCGACTGATCTCACTCCCCTCCTCCACTACAGCTACTACTTTTAGATCTGATTTTTTGGTGCGGAACCACGATGGTCGTGCGGTGTTTCTCCACGGAATAGGAGTCACGGCAGCGTCATGGTGGAGGGACGAATAAAAAGGTAAGAAAAAGAAAATAAATTTCGAGTTTGTTTAGGTGTAGTCGGAGGTGGTTGTCCGAATTTTGGTGGATTCCCGTGGGTCGGATAACTTAATAGTGGCATTTAAAGTGTCTATCGTGGTGTATGGTGGTGATAGATTATGTCGTCGGCTCTGTCTGGGCTGCCCGGTGATGTCCCCGCCACGGTCTGAGATGATGTATGGTGGTTATGTCACCGGCAGATAGCAGTGATGAGACTTGGTTGTGCAATTAGTTCAGGTGTGTAGGTGGTGGCGGCGACAGTGGATGTGTTGGTGGTGGTGGTGGGGTGACTATGATGGTGGTGATTGCTGTTTGTGGTTGTGGTAGTGTTGGTGGTGGTAGCGGCAGTGGATAAATAAAATACCGTCCTAGATACACTTCGTATAACTACTACATACACCTCGTATAACTACTAGATACACATGTATCCATTAGTAACACCATGTGTATCTAGTAGTAATACCATGTGTATCTGTGCTAGTTCGTACGGTTCACACCTGACCCTGCCCATATATATATATATATATATATATATATATATATATATATAGACACACACACACACACACACACACACACACACACACACATATATGAGTCCTCCTCTTCCATTTAGTCCCTAAGTCCCTCTAAGGGCCATTGGATGACAAAATAGATGGTTGAGATAGATGGAGAAGGGATGGATTAAGGACTAACAAAAAGCAAAGGAAAAAGATGTGGATGGTTGGATAGAAATGGATGGTTGAGTTTAAGGGAAACAAAAAAATAATATCACTAATCAGTTTCTATCATATAATTAATTGCTTTTTCACTCTCTAATCACTAATTTAATCACTTTTGAGTTTGAGTGATCAATGAGTGTAAATGTGATATTGTAGGAGTTTTATGAGTGTAACTGTAAGTTGCAGAAGTATAAATGTGATCTTTTAAGGCGGTTTTTTGTAACTCAGATATTGTAGGAGTTTTATGAGTGTAAATGTAAGTTGGAGGAACGTAAATATGATCTTTTAATGCGGTTTTTGTATATAAATTTTTGAATTTATACAAATTTAAAATTTTACAAGTGTAACTCTGACATTTTACAAGTGTAACTTTGAAGTTCTTCGAGTGTAATTTTGATTTTGTTGTGACGGAAATATTGAATTTATATAATTGTAACATTTTACAGGGTAACTTTGACATTTTATGAGTGTAATTTTGATTTTTTTTATGACGGAAAATTTGAATTTATATAATTTTAACATTTTATGAGTGTAACTTTGATGTTTTACGAGTATAAATGTTATATTTTAAGAGTGTAAATTTGATTTCTTAAGCAATTTCTTTATAAAAAGTTGGAATTTATATAATCTTAACATGCTACGAGTGTAAATTTGATGCTTTACGAGTGTAAATGTAGTATTTTAAGTGTAAATTTGAAGGTCTACGAGTGTAAATTTGAAGTTTTACGAGTGTAAATTTCATGTTTTACAGGTGTAACTTTGGTCCTTTGAGTATAACTTTGGTCCTTTACGAGTGTAACTTTGGTCCTTTACAAGTCTAACTGTAGTCCGACCACCGTCCGATACCACCAATCCACCCTCATAAAAAAGGTAGACCTCTTAAAAAAACCTGAATAATAAGGCAAAAAAACTAGATCTGAAACCAAAACAATAGAATACAAGTGTAACTCTGAGGAAATACGAGTGTAACTCTGATGAAATACGAGTGTAAATCTTAAAAAAATATATATAACAAGACGAATTTAAACAAGCCGAGATTAAAAAAAATATAAAACAAAAAGAGATTTGAAAAAAATATAAAACTAGTGTAAATTTAAGGAAATACGAGTGTAAATGTGAGAAAATACAAGTGTAAATTTAAAGAAATACAAGTGTAAATTTAAAGAAATACAAGTGTAAATGTGAGGAAATACAAGTGTAAATTTAGAGAAATACGAGTGTAAATTTGAGGAAATACAGGTGTAAATTTAAAGAAATATGAGTGTAACTGTAAAAGAACACAAAAAAAACCAGATTTGAAACCACAAAAGTGTAACTTTGACATAATAAAATATAAGTGTAAATATGAAAAAAAAAATATAACAAGACAAATTTAACAAGAGGAGATTTTAAAATATAAAACAAAGCTATATTTAAAATACGAAATCTGAAAAATATATACTTCCTATTTTCCAGATCTTGGTTTGAATATGAACAAAACCGACTTGAATATAAACAAACTCCCACAACAAACCAAAATAGCATGTTTTTATGTTATTATAACACCACTTATTCAAAAAATTTTTTTAAAAAAATTAAAAATAAAAACGCGACACACGACCACCCACCACGGTACCACCACCAACCAAGCACCAAAACAAAACTACAACCAACCAAAAACAACCCACATCCGCCACCACAGCCACCCCACTACCACTACCCAAGCACCACGACTACGCCCACCTCCCGAGCACCACCACCCAAGCACTAAAACAACTACCACCAACAAAAAAAATAGATCTAGCTGCCGAGGAGGTTTTCAGAGGAGGAGGAAGTGAGGGGAAGTTGTTGTGTGTTGTTGTTGCTATTTGGAGTTGACATGGCATTGGAGGAGTAAGGAGATGAGGGTAGTGGTGGAGAAAGGACGGATTGGTTGTTGTCGTAGTATTGTTGCGAGGACGTGAGGTGGCGAGGGTCGGGCGTGGCAGATCTGGCCGGAAAAGGAAAGATGAGGAGGCGGATCTGGGCGGAAAAGGGAAGAGGATGAGGTGGCAGGGTGGGTTGTGGCTCCAATGTGCGGTCGTTGGTGGTGCGTGAGGGTGGTGGTGGTGGGGGTTATGGCTCTGGTGTGCTATCGTCAGTAGCGCGATGGTGGCCGGAGTTGGTGAGGAAGAGAGGTTTTTTTTTGGGGGATTTTGAATGATTTTAATTAATAGGGTTTTTTTATTTTATTGGTTTTTTTAGAGAGAAAGTGAAGGATTTTTGTGAGATGAGAGATAAGTGGGTGTGAAAATAAATTATATATAGTGAATTAGTTTTTAATTAGTGATTAATTGTGTGATTATGTGAAATAGTGTTAAAACACTCATTAATGATCCTGAGTGTAAATGTGATCTAAGCCCTCCATCTTCCTCATCCAAGGGCGCTAGATAGGACTTATGGACTCAACAAAAAGAGGTGGACTCATTTGATCATATATATATATATATATATATATATATATATATATATATATATATATATATATATATATATATATATATATAGTACGCAACCTGATTGAACGTAATTAAGCATGTATATGTCACGTCAAATCTCACACAATCACAGGTATGTATGTCGAGTCACAAAAATGTGTGGACTCCATAAAGCAATTAAACAATGCCAAAATTACTCGTAATGTGACTCAACCATGAACAACACTTCCATTTCCGCACATGTACCGCGTCAAATTCACCCATATGATCACACCGTGTCTCCATATCCGTTCCCATTCATCAACACTTCCGCTCATATGGAAGACCACAACCACAATCGTGCAAATGATCATTCATTTACTTTTACAGAACAAAATAAAATCACGTCGATTAACACACATCAAATAAGATTATCACCTCATTTCTGTCATCAACCCACTCATGTCGAATTAACGATTTCCATTTACTTGCAAAATACCACACCATATAATCAAACGTAAACAATTCACAAAATATCACCCATGTAAGGTCAACCTGCTCATCCGACATAACCAACCATTATAAATCGTGAAAACAAGGGTATACACCCAATATTTGGGTTGAGTATTGACGAAACAAGGGTCAAAGCAAACCACTCGGTCGAGTATAGGAGGCCACTCGGCCGAGTAGGCGGCCACTCAGTCGAGTGCATGGTGCACTTGGTCGAGTGTCACGTGGGCAGAAGGTTTTCGTTCTCAAGTCGGTTCCAGACTTTCCTATTTCATCACACAAATGCTAATAGACTCCGACGGTGACTATTACAACGTCAAATAACCAAATTAAAATAAACTCACGGCCTCATGGCCATTATTACAACCCAACTAAAACACAACATGATACAACATAATATTTCAAAATTTGTTTCATAAGCATTGCATTACCCCTATACTTGGTGACGGTATCACGCTACCATCACCAACAAATGCACAGTAGTGCAAAACACAATAATCACATTAACACCCATTGCATTCATGTAATTTCGTGGTCATATTACTAATATCACCTACGACAATAACAACATCTTGAGTCAACGGAATACTACAATAAAGTCACAATGTCTAACATGGGGGTTTCACAAAGAAATTTAGAAGACAACTTTTCAAACAACATCTATGTTACCATTTATGAGGTCAAAATCCCACATAACTATTTTCGCGCTTACACACACCTGCTTAAATTAAACGGTCATACGATATAACACAAGTAATCAAAATACTCCAACCGCACAATTGGGCCCACATGCATCACATATCGCACTCTCAAATTCACAACCATGGAGACAAACTTGGTAGTGCTACATCCACAACTCTATCTCACAAAATAACATCCCCGAAAAACCGACATTCAAGGGACAACCTCGTCTTTTATTTCACAAAATAACACTCCCCGAAAAACCGACGTCCGTATAATAATATAGCCATCAATTACCACATCACACGTGTACAATGACTCTCAAGTACTCTCATCACTAGACATTACTACGACTGTTACCAGACATCTTTCACCTTCCAATCCTCATTGATCACTTCAAGTTCCATCTAGTACCCTCTCATATTCTTATTTCATAAATTCTTGTTACCATCTTTCAATTCTCATCAATCCTTGAATTGAATTTACACATTCCTACAACTATGAACAACCATCTTATCATCTTATTTCACCCTTAGGTACCTCAATTACTTACTCATTGTTCCACCAAAGTTTCCAAGTCATGTTCAACAATAATATTCCTTAATATGCAACTCAAACCTAATTCACTATCCATAAGTTCAAACACTCAACAGGTATTCAACTTAGATCACACATCACTCATTATCCACAAATTATCTCATGCAATTATCTTACTCAATTCAAGACGCCTTACGCAAGCTAAAGTCACTTTCTTCTACTCCTAATTTCCAAACATGAATTATACACCTACCTACTTATACGGTTCAAATCCACAACAAAAGACTAAGCTCATATTAACCCTACTAAAATACATGGCTCGTGTTCATGACCTTCAAGACACACATGGAAAGATGAACTGAAGTGAAATCACATAACATGATGATCCTAATTCGAGGCAATACACAACAAATTAGTGAACACCAAGGCATTTGACAGGATTAACCAATAGCGAAACATGAAATCAAAACTTTGACATGAATGTTGGGTATATAAAAAAATATCTTTGAAGAAAATTGAAGATAAAATTTTCCAATTAAGGACAATACATTGCATTATTAACAAAATTGTAAGCTTGCGGCACAATAAAACCAAGTATTAAGCACAGAATCAAAATTTGAGCATCAACACTATAATTTTCCACACATATCACCCTTAGCAAAGGTTAGGGCACCATGAGACAATTAAGCCATGTTTCAAATATAAAAATCAAAGTTTAGTGATGTACACATGAAATCTAAAAAAGAATTTGGTCCACTTTTAAAACGGAGAATTTTGATTTAAACCATGTTATTACAGTGATACTCACATGGATTATTGTCTTAAAACACCGTTAAGCCAAGTTTCAGATAAAAGAAGGAACCAAATTTGGTCATGGTCATAGTGGATTTCGAAAAATTGAATCAACTTTTTAAGACGAAAGTTTCGTTTGAAGACAATGCGTAGCTTTACTAACAAAGACGGTGGTCTCATAGCACAATCAAGCCAAGTTTTCAAACATGGGAAATCTAAAATTTGGGCAAGATTTTAAGGCGAAATTCCCAACTTAAGACAATACATAGCATTACTAATATAAATTGACGTCTTGTGACATCATTTGGACAAGAAATACACATGGGAATCAAGGCTTGGGTATGTATCCTACCCATTTTTGAAAATATTGGGAAAATTTAAAAACACATTATGAGCTTTAAGACCACACATGACATTACCACCACGGTTTGAAACATGATCGATAAAGAAACTAAACCATGTTCTAAATGAAACAATTACATTTTGGTATGAATACTAAAATTTCGAAGCTTTGGGGTAATACTTTAAGGTAAAACTTCAACTGTAAGACAAGATTTAGCATTAATAACCAAGGTTAAGTCCTTGTTGAACGATTAAACCAAGCAACAAACACAAAATTTAAATTGTTAACACAAGAAAACACATATTTTTGAGTTCATAAAAAAAAAAATTTGGGGCGAAGTTCAACATAAAATTTGATACTTGACATCATAAACATTATAAAAAGGTAATTAATATCATGAATAAAACAAATGTGCAATTAACTGACAAAATTTGGAGGGATTAGCGTAGATTTAAACAAAACCAAATTGGGGAAATACAAGAACAAGGAGAAAACCACCCACATTGTTTAATTAGCAAGAATTAAGAGGATAAAATGGAGTAGAAAGCTTAACTCTACGCAACAAACATCAACAATGGAGTTTTGGGAAAAAATTTAAAGATATTTTGGTATTTTTATTATGAGAAATGACGAATAAATGCTAGAAATAAGGTGATAATAAAAATCTCATGAAATTCACAACCCAGAAAATGGCACTCGGTCGAGTGCCTGTCCACTCGACCGAGTGCCCTCTCCACTCGGTCGAATGACCCACTGTAACACCCCCAATTATTTAGGAGCCTTTAGCAAGACATCCCAAGTAAATAAGAGCGTTACCATTTCGGTTTCCCGAGGTAGTGAATAACAAGGTACAACAAACTCAAAGTACTTTAGATAAAATTTTGTGATTACATGTTTATTACAAATTAACCAACTAAAACTTAATATCAAATAAAGTACAACTCGCTGATACGTGCATTTTATATAGTCCTTTTTGGCGGGGTTGAGATCGACAGAGGCGGGGAGTATTATTTTCGATGGGAATGTTGTTGAGGGTTCGGATTTCTTCAGATATTTAGGATCTATTATTCAAAAAGATGGGGAGTTAGACGGAGATGTGGCTCACAGAATTAAAGCGGGATGGTTGAAATGGAAGAGTGCTTCAGGGTTTCTATGCGATAAAGATATGCCCCAAAGATTAAAGGGAAAATTTTATCGCACGGCAATTAGGCCTGCCCTACTTTACGGCTCCGAGTGTTGGGCCGTGAAACATTGTCACATTCAAAAGATGAGTGTGGCGGAGATGCGCATGTTGAGGTGGATGTGCGGACATACAAGGAAAGATCGGTTAAAGAATGAGGTGATTAGGGAAAAGGTAAAAGTGGCGCCAATAGAGGACAAGATGATGGAAAATCGACTAAGATGGTTTGGCCATGTGAGAAGGAGACCTATGGACGCACCAGTTAGGAGGCTGGAGACTTGGAGAACAGAAAAGGTCCCTAGAGGCAGAGGAAGACCGAGACAGACATGGTTGAGAGTGATAGAGCACGATATGAGAGTTCTGGGGCTTGAGGAGAGTATGGTGACAGAGAGGGAACAATGGAGGGAAAGGATACATGTGGATTTTTAGTATTTGATATTTTTTTGACAGATTTAGTGTTTTTTATTTATTTGATTTAAAGAAATTAATTTATTTATTTTTCTCTCCTTTATTACACACTTTTTCAACAACCACTTTCTTATAGATTTTACCTGGTTCATTCTGGATCCTTAACCCTATTTCGGTTTTTAAAAATCGTTTTTTAATCTTTTCCCTCGATTTAAATTTTAAGTTTTTATAAAAAAAAAGACGGAATTCGATTTTAAAACCCCTTAGTTCACCTTTACTTTGCATTACATTTTCGTTCTCCCTTTTTGTTTTTCATCTTCCCTTTTTTTAGTCGCATTTTGAGGCGTGCGTTCACCCATGGACGGTTCGAAAGGATGATTCATGTCAGCCGACCCCAAATCATTTTGGGATTAAGGCTCTGATGTTGTTGTTGTTGTTGTTGTTGTATGCACGCATTTCCATGTCATTTTCATAGTTTTGTATTGCAAAATGCCCCGAATAGTCTACTTTGGTTTGGTTTGCCTTAATTGCAGGAACGGACCCAAAAGTAGTGGAATCGTCCCTTTTCTAGTCCCTTTAGCATGCATTTAGGGAGATGGAAGGTTTTGAGCAGAAGTACTATGCCTCGGGAAGCGTGAAGGAATCTCGGAAGCTAACCAATGATGAAAACGAGCTGTTTCAGTAGCTGAGCACTCGATCGAAGACTTTTGTTAGTCCTTCTGTTCGATCGAGTGAGTATGGTGGTCCAAGATGCTCGATTCTGTCCCTGCTGAGCTCGATCGAAATGCGCTGATTTGAAGGTTCTTGATCGAAGGCCCTAATTGTTCGATCGGGAGGATTGGTTGAAGGTTTGCTAGATCGAGTAGATTAAATTGATTCGATCGAGTAGATTGCTATATAACATGGGATTTTAATCCGTGTTAGACTTAATTAGTATCTTAGTTTGTTTAATAAATATCTTCCCTATATAAGGTGAAGACGTCATTAGGTTAAGAAATATCTCTTAATCTCTTAATCACTCTTTAATCTGAGAAACTTAATAACTGCGTAGACTCCTTTTGCTACGTTGCTTTGTTCATTTGGCCGGATTCTAAACTTTGTAATATTTCTCTACTCTTTATACTTAATTTAATTTCATCTTTTGCATCCTTAATTACTAGTCTCTTAATTACTGTTTTAATTAATTGTTGTTATTAGTTTATGTAATTTCATTCTCTTAATCCCTATATCATGTCTCTTGCTATTTCATCCATTGTTGTTATTGCCTATTTCATTAGAACCATAAGTAGCTAATTTTCTTGATGTTAGGATTAGGGGAGCCATGGTAGTGAATTAATGATGTTGTGAATGGATTAGGAAGTTTACATGTGAGAACTGTTTTATGACAATATAATTATAATCGTTTAGTTGAGTGCACGCTTTTAAATCAGTTAATTTGGTTAAATTCAGACCTAGATCGAGAGATTGGAATGAATAGACCTGTTATGAATAGTAGACTACACTAATATGGGCGAGAGCTAAGTTAGTTATATTTTAGGGCAGAAAGTGGACCGAGAGGACCTTTCCTTTACCCTTCTCACATTTAGACCGACTAAGCTATTTATGACTGAAATGACTAATTGCCAAGGTGAACCGACATCCTAGCATCCTTCTCTTTATTTGATCACAACTTATTTCCCTTTACCCTTTTTCTCTTGCCTTAATCTCAAATAGTTGATTAGAAAACAAATCAAAACATCCAATTGTTACCGTGACAGACTTAGATAGCAGGTAGATATAATAGCCTCCCTGTGGAGAACGATACCCGACTTACCTCTACTATTTATTAGTTGAGCCGGTTGGTTTATTTTTGATAGAGTTGCGACAGCCGTGTCAAATTTTGGCGCCGTTGCCGGGGAGGCAATTAGCCTATTTATCTGCTTATTTTCGTTTGTCTCAGTCTCAGGGAATTTTTAATTCCTTGAGACAGTTCTTATTTATTTTCTCTAGTTTTGTTAATGCCCAGATCTAACAGCTCAGAATTAGTACCAACTGATCCTGAACCCGAGCGGACTTTTCGCTATAGATAAAGTTTGTTGAGAAAGAATCGTCAAAAGGAAGCCTTGAGTACTTTTGACCCTGATCTTGAACACTTTCTATTTGAAGAAGACCAGTCTTTTAAAGAAGATACTTCTATTTCTGCAGCCAAATCTGTAAAGATGCCTAATATTGCGAGCCATTCCGAGCCAACTGCTACTTCCATTCCTAAAGGTTTCAACCTTGCAACTGAAGATGGGAGTACATTCGACATTCGGCCATCTTATATCAATCTGGCCGAGAGAAATATGTATCGTGGAGTAGCTGGTGAGGACCCGCGAAAGCACATGGACGTCTTTACAGACTACTGTTCTACCATTCCCGCTACTAAGGGGGTGACTCAAGACAAGATTAAGGAGGTTCTTTTTCCTTTCTCTTTGACTGATGGAGCCCGAGAGTGGCTCAGTGATCTTGATAAGACTGCAGCTGGGATTACCAACTGGGAGACCTTGGCCTTAGCTTTTTACAAAAGGTACTTTCCTCTGCAGAGAACTAATCAATTGAGGGGAAATATTACAAGTTTCAAGCAAACTCTAGACGAGAACTTGTATGAGGCGTGGGGACGGTTCAAAAAGTTGGTTCGGTCTGTCCTTCATCACTGTTTCAATCAGTGGTTTTTATGCAACCAGTTCTATAATGGGTTGTATGATGACCACCGTGCCATATTAGATGCTGCAGCCAACGGATGATTCCAAAAGAATATTGATGATGACAAAGGTTGGGGAATCATTGAGGAGATGGCCACCCATTGTGCTAAATATGGGAATCCTAGAGGGGGTATTTGAACAGTTTGTAGTGTTGATAGTGCACTTGTGGCCCAGCTAGAACCCAGGAATGCCAGATTTGATAAACTTGAGTTGCAGGCAGCGGGAGATCAACAGACGGTTCTCTTGTTGACTCGACAAGAAACCGTTTCATGTGAGAGATGTGGTGGTAATGACGGTCACACTGCCGTGGATTGTCTAGCGGAGAAGGAGCATATTTTTTCTTTTCAACAATATAGGCAAGGAGGCTTCTATTACAATAATCAAGGAGGAGTCCATCCTAACTTAAGATGGACAAGTCAAAATGTTTTGAAGCCAACACCTCCACCGCAACAACAATAGGCTTATATATCATCCCACAAAGCTCAACAACAAGGCTTTCAAAAGCCTCCATCTTTCCCACCCCCGCAACTAGGTGCCTCTTCTAGTGGCATAAATGATGTAACTGGGCTGAAGTCGATGGTACAGTCATTGACCATTCAATTGCAGAAAAGTGACCAACAAAAAGATGCCTCTATCAAGTCACTGGAATCAGAAATAGCTCAACTCGCTACCAATCAAGCTTCGAGGTAGGCGGGTCATTTACAGTCCTAACCTGATGAGAAACATCACGAGACGGTAAATATGATAAATTTGAGGAGCGGTCTTTCCTATGAGGGACCTAAAATGCCGACTGAAAATGATAAATCAGACCTGGAAGTTGAAGTTCCTATGCAGAAACAGTCGTCATCTGACGAAATATTGCTGAATCCAAGAAAAGTACTCGATCGAATGATATCTGGAGGTCGATCGAGAGAAATTGTTGTGGAAGTTGCTCGATCGAATGGTGATGTTGCTCGATCGAGCACTATTAAAAACGGAGCTCTCGATCGAGTGAATGCAAGTACTCGATCGAGTGAAGTTGCTGAGAATGTTACTCGATCGAGAGGAATTGATACTCGATCGAGTAAACTTGATGCTGATTACGAGAATTCGTTAGAAAAAAGAAACGAAGGACTAGCTATTCCCATCACGGTCCCATTTCCGAGGCGATTGCAAAACAAAAAGGTCGATCAACAACTCAGTAAATTTGCTAAAATTTTGAAGAGCCTTCACATCAATGTTCCCTTCGCCGAGTTGCTAAACCAAGTACCCTCTTATATGAAATTTATGAAAGAAATTTTAACACTTAAGAGACACATTGATGATTATGAGATGGTGGCTATAACCGAAGCGGGCACTGCCCTAATTTAAAATAAGACTCCACCTAAATTATCTGACCCAGGTAGCTTCTCTATTCCATGTCATATAGGGACCCATTTAATCGATAATGCATTATGTAATTTGGGAGCTAGTGTGAGTGTCTTATTGTTTTCTCTCGCTAAGAGACTCAGTTTGACCAAATTTCATTGTACTAATATGACTGTACAGATGGCCGACCTTACTTTATCACGGCCCTTAGGTGTCTTAGAGGACATACCTGTTAGGATCTGGAAATTCTTTATTCCCGTTAATTTTGTAGTCTTGGACATCCCCGAAGACTCTTACACTCCTATCATTTTAGTAATAGATGTCGGGGGGAAGACTCTAACCTTTCAGGTCGGCGATAAAGAGTTAACTTTTTATCAGTCTAGCGTTCGCAGGGCTCCTATGCAGGTCCGCCTTGCAATGCACTACCCTCTACTGACCCTGACACGGATCCTTCAATGGATAGTATTGAATCATGCGCTGCGATTTTGATACCTCCGCCTTAGATTGAGAGCATTACGGAGGACCATTCTGTCATTTATGTTGTTACAGGTACAGGCAGATTAGATATTAGAGATCCCGTTGATAAAGGTACAATGAAATTCAAGCTCACTGATGGGAATGATGCCAAAGACAAAGGCCGGAACAAAGAAAAGAAGAAAGTGAAGGCGTATGTGGACGCAAATTACTCTTCTTCAACCAGTTCAAGTTCATGGAGATCAAGAAGGACGGTCCGCGATGCTGAAGAGACCTCCTCCAGTCAGAAGCCCTCTTTTGGGTTGTTGAAGTGTTCCGGAAGATAAACGGGGAGCTGTCCCGTTGTAAAAAAAACAATTTGTAATTTCAAGTTTTGTTTGACATTTTAAATTGCATTTAGACATTAGATTATTTTAGTTAGTTTTAATAGCGCAAAACCGAATATAGACTGCGTTTTGTGAATTTGGTATTTTCGGGAAGTATTTTCTGTGTTTTTATGCAGGTTTGGGGAAGCTATTTGACCATTGGGATGCGTGCTAAAGAAAGAGGCCTCGATCGAATACTTTTTGTACTCGATCGAGCAGATTGCCCAGGTAAAGCTTTCAATCCAGTGGTTTAATTTGCTCGATCGAATGGTTAATTTTCAGGGGTTCTCGATCGAGTTGTCTTGTACTCGATTGAGCAAAATGCTAAGGAAAAGTCCTTGATCGAACAACTTCACAGCCTTCGATCAAGTAGAATGCAAAGCAAGGGATGAGATCTCGATCGAGCTTTTTCAAAGCTCTCGATCAAGCGGAATGTCGAGGAAAGCTCTCGATCGAGTGGTTTCAAATCACTCGATTGAGTAACAGCCGCTGATAATACACGAGGGAGTATCGTTCTTCCCTTATTCTATTTCATTTTTTCAACCCTCTTTCTCCCTTTTTATGATAAACCCCATTAATCACCCTCAAATCACCATTTTTCTTCCCCTTTTTACCAAATTAATTACCCACATTCTTCCCTTTATAATCAATTCCCCTTAATTTCCCCTTATAATTTTGTGCTATTTGCGGAGTCTCGCTGGTTTTAGGGTTCGAAAAATCGAAATTTTTCGATTGATTTGAGCATTTTATGTTGGTTTTAATTGATTTATTGTATTGGGTAATCATCACAAGTAAGTTCTCTCCTCCTTTCTTTGATTTTTAATTGAGCTTTCATGCTTTGATTTGCAATTAGGGTTTCAAAATTCAAAATTTGGGGGAAAAATCGAGTTTGATTGCTTATTTTTGATTGAGGAACTTACTTTGATTGTTAGGATGGATAGTAGTACCCCTGTTTCCGCTTCTACTAGTGCTACTGTTGCGTCCGTTACTGAGACAGTGGTCCCTGTTGCAACCACCGTCACCACCATTGTCCCTGGCCCTACTACTGTTACTGCTACTACTGTCACTGCTGCTGTACCAACCCCGATGTCGACCCCTGCTATGTCGACACCATCCGTCACAGTCACGTCCTCTGCCCTTGTACAGAGACCACCTTCTGTTCGTGCCCCTGGGCTCGCCTCAGCTGCCCTTGCAGCAGCTTCTGCTTCAGGTTCACGAGTGGGGAGGGGAGCGGGTTTTCCAGCTGGCACTGTACGTACCGCCACTAGGTACGTTGACGACACTTCTTTGGATTCTCTACCTGAGTTTTCACAGGTACGCTTTATTATCCCGCTTCATCGTACTCGATTTATGAATTTGATGGACTGTGACGTCACTTCTACCGGTTTTATGTGTCGACCTTCTTTGGAAAAATTAGGGATTTTTGAACCCGTGGCTGAGTTATTAAACGGGACTGGGGTGTCGGGTTTGAACTCTATGAGAGAGCTAACGTATGAACAAGTGACCTTAGAATTTTTTAGCTCTTTCACCTTTTCACCCACTACTTATAAGACTGGCCCAGGGAGCACTTGTATTTCATTTAGACTGTTTAACTCGACCTTCACCTGGACCTTAGCTGAGTTTAGAAGGCGGTTGGGTTTGACTACTGACGGTCCTCAGGAGCCTCCTAGGAAGCTCCTGGCTTTACTTTAGCCCACACTTACACAGACTCCCTTTAACTCGAGACGTGTTGCTCACGTCCATCTTCCCCCAGCCCGTTACTTCTTACGTCTCCTAGGAGAGACGATCTTTGGACGCCACGAGCCTAACAACGTTAACAACGTTCAGCTGTCAATTTTAGCGGGTTACTTGAACATTGACTGCGGTGACCCTTTTTTTCTTAACATTTCTTACTTAACGGCTCAGCATTTTAACGTTGTCGGGTAGAAGGTGAAAGGTCCGATTTCCTGTGGCGGGTTGGCGACCCACATCGCCCATAGCCTTCACCCGACCTGCCCCGTCTTTTACACTTGACTTCTGTGTCGGGCAGGTTGCCTCCACCTCCACCTTCTTACCTCCTTACTCTTGTTCCTCCCGCTTCTAAGAAAAGGAAGAGACCTGACACTGCTGTCAGGGAGACCGGTGAGGGGTCCACACAGACATAGGCTAGGCAGACACCCACGTCCACGCTTATGCCTATCCCGGCCCCTACACCTACACCTCTGTCCCTCAGCCGGTTTTGTCAGGCTAATTTTGTTGCTCCTCCACCTTTTGAGGCGCCTGAGGTCATGGACCAAGGGCGTCGTGATGCTTTGCTTCTTAAGATGTGCAGTAGAGTGGCTCGTATAGAGCGGGATCAGACACTTGCCTTGTTCCCTCTATATGAATACCACATGAGAAGAGGGCGTCCTGTTCTTGACGGCTGGCCACACCCTTCTTTCTACCGATACCCGGCGGAGGGGTACCCACAGCCGGAGAGCGAGGAGGATACAGCTGAGAGGGAGGAGAGGGTCAGAGCTGACCTCGCTGCTGGAGATCGCCAGAGGAGGAGAGGAGAGGAGGAGAGTGACCCCACCTACACGGTGGTTGACGAGGAGGAGGAGGCTGACGAGTAGCTGCTTCGTATATTTTGTGAGTTTTCTGCTTTTATTTATTTTTCATCTCATTTTATTTCATTTATTTATTGGTTGTAATTTTCCTGTTTCCCCATTTATTCTGCTGGTGTATGCTGGAGGACAACGAGGGCGTTGTCCATTTTGGTTTGGGGAGGGTATTGCATCCTTTGAGTCTGCATTTGCATTGTTTTGCATTGACGTTTACTTTATTTCTGCTTGCATTGTTTTTGTAATTTCAAAAAAACTAAAAAATCAAAAAAAAAAAATCAAAAATTTCAAAAAATTATCTCACGTTTATTTTTGCATTTAGGTCGACTCGGAACGGTCGATTTAAGTGATGATATTGCACTATAACTTGTCATTTCACTTAAGCCGTGCAACGAATTGTCAATTTATTAGCTTTTTCATTTGCATAATCTACGTGTTAATCGTAAAAATACAGCTGATCAAATAGACTTGAGATGATAAATTTGGAAAACTACTTAGAATTTCTAAGAATTAGAGCAATATAGCTGGTGTCATTTATGACCAGTTCATGTAGGAATTGAGAGTAGTATACTCCTTGCATAACATGTTCACTAATTTGCACGTGTATGAAATTCAATTACTTTTTGCCTATGTACATTCGGGTTTGTGATTGGTGTCACATGCAGGGAGGTGCTTATAATTTTCCCCTTTCTTTCATTTTTACCCATTTAGCTCCACATTAGCCAAATTAGCCTTTTTGACCCTTAACTACATCCAAATTTAGCATGCCTGTCAGGCTAGTTTAGTGTATGTTTTGTGGTATATATTTTATTGATCATAGTTTTGTTCGTATTGTATCATTTCGGAGTTGGTATAAAAGAGAAAAAGGAGGATGTGTTGAAAAAAAAAAGAATTGAAAAATGAAGAAAAAAACATCATACAACTCGTTTTCACTTGACTGTTGTGGCTATAAGTGTCAGTTTCGTTTGCATTAGATTGGTTTAAGTGGACAACTTATAGTTAGCTCCGAGTTTTCATTTCCATTCCATTAGTTTGCATTTAGTTTACTCGAGGACGAGTAAAGGTTCGGTTTGGGGAGATTTGATACGTGCATTTTATATAGTCCTTTTTGGCTTCTTATGCACGCATTTCCATGTCCTTTTCATAGTTTTGTATTACAAAATGCCCCGAATAGGCTACTTTGGTTTGGTTTGCCTTAATTGTAGGAACGGACCCGAAATTAGTGGAATCGTGCCTTTTCCAGTCCCTTTAGCATGCATTTAGGGAGACGGAAGGTTTAGAGCAAAAGTACTATGCCTAGGGGAAGCGTGAAGTAATCTCGAAAGCTAACCAATGATGAAAACGAGCTGTTTCAGTAGCCGAGCACTCAATCGAAGACTTTTGTTAGTCCTTCTGTTCGATCGAGTGAGTATGGTTATCCAAGATGCTCGATCGAGTCCCTGCTGAGCTCGATCGAAATGCGCTGATTTGAAGGTTCTCGATCGAAGGCCCTAATTGTTCGATCGAGAGGATTGGTTGAAGGTTTGCTCGATCGAGTAGATTAAATTTATTCGATCGAGTAGATTGCTATATAACACGGGATTTTATTCCGTGTTAGACTTAAATAATATTTTAGTTTGTTTAATAAATATCTTCCCTATATAAGGTGAAGACGTCATTAGGTTAAGAAACATCTCTTAATCTCTTAATCACTCTTTAATCTGAGAAACATAATTACTGCTTAGACTCTCTTCTCTCCTTTTGCTACGTTGCTTTGTTCATTTGGCCGGATTCTAAACTTTTTAATCTTTCTCTACTCTTTATACTTAATTTAATTTCATCTTTTGCATCCTTAATTACTAGTCTCTTAATTACTGTTTTAATTAATTATTGTCATTAGTTTATGCAATTTCATTCTCTTAATCCCTATATCATGTCTCGTGTTATTTCATCCATTGTTGTTATTGCCTATTTCATTTGAACCACGAGTAGCTAATTTTCTTGATGTTAGGATTAGGGGAGCCATGGTAGTGAATTAATGATGTTGTGAATGGATTAGGAAGTTTACATGTGAGAACTGTTTTATGACAATATAATTGTAATCGTTTAGTTGAGTGCACGCTTCTAAATCAGTTAATTTGGTTATATTCAGACCTAGATCGAGAGATTGAAATGAATAGACCTGTTATGAACAGTAGACTACACTAATGAGGGCGAGAGCTAAATTAGTTGTATTTTAGGGCAGAAAGTGGACCAAGAGGACCTTTCCTTTACCCTTCTCACATTTAGACCGACTAAGCTATTTATGACTGAATTGACTAATATCCATGGTGAACCGACATCCTAGCATCCTTCTCTTTATTTGATCACAACTTACTTCTCTTTATTCTTATTGTCCTTTTTCTCTTGCCTTAATCTCAATTAGTTTATTAGAAAACAAATCAAAACATCCAATTATTACCGTGACAGACTTAGATAGCAGGTAGATATAATAGCCTCCCTGTGGAGTACGATACCCGACTTACCTCTACTATATTTATTAGTTGAGCCGGTTGGTTTATTTTTGATAGGGTTGTGACAGCCGTGTCACTCGCAGAGGAAATAAATAAAGTGATTAAATAATCTATGTGGTCTAGAATTCTAGGTAGACTGGCCAAGTCCTCACGCATTCCCTTAAGCTCCCAAGTTAGCTAATCTTTAGTACCTGTCAAATCTGCTCCCCATTATGGTTCATCACAGGTGTTCACGAATACACAGTCAACAACGAGGTTGAGTAGAAATAAATACTAACAACAAGAACATACAATAGGCAATCTTATTCAATTCACATTGCACAACTCCCTGAACAACGTGTTCATTTCCATGACTTATCACACCTTCCTTAACAACATGCTCACATTACTTTGGTACCCCTCCCTTAACAACGTACCGCCATTATGTAATAGTACCCCTCCCTCACAACGTACATATTACCATCACCCCATAGTACAAACTCCCTCAAAAATGTACATCTGACTATAGCCCAGCTTAACACAATTTCACATTCACAATCAACGATAATAATTAAACCCATCTCATCATAATTATTAATAACAACCAACACAATATAATATAATTCTCCCTTTCAACAAATACGACAATATCAACATATGAACAATTCACTTATCAACATATGATCAATTCCACTTCAATATAAATCATCCATCATACCGAATCATTAATAAACAAGATGATGCGTGCATTTTATATAGGCATTTTGTACTTCATTTGCACGTATTTCTATGCATATTTAGTAGTATTTAGCTACAAATGTCCCCCGAATAGTTTACTTTGGTTTGTCTTGTATTATTTGCAGGTATGAACCAGAGAGGAGCATAATCAAGCGGAAAACATGTCCCTATGCATGCATTTAGGAGATGAGTTGAGTTGGAGCTTGGAAACTACTAATTTGAGGTGCGCATTTAAGTAAAGAAGCTAGGCGAGCAAAGGAAGAGCTTCAAACTACTAGTGTCTATTTTGAAGAGCCATATCTTAATTTTTACAAATGATAATCAGGACATTCTAATTGGAGGTGAAATATTATCCTCTTAGCTTTCCAACGCCAAGAAAATCTCTTGATTCGGACAAGTAAAGAAGAAATCGCGGCCGTTTGATGTTCAGTGCGCAAAGCAGGAAATTACGCGCTGCGAGAGTGATACCGTCGTTTAGTATCAAAGTTAAATTTATAAATCTGAACTAAAACTATAGATAGTGATAGTAAGGGTCGAACCACAGGGAGGTAGGAATTACTAGTTGCTTTCTATTTTAGTCTAAGAGTAACAATGAGGGGGGTTTTGATTGATTTATAATTAAACTAAATGCAAATAAATAAATAGGCAAATAAAACTGACGATGTAAACGATGATAAAAAGGATGCTAAGACGATCGGTTCATTGTAGCTACGACGACGCAAGTCCTAGGTAAATCTGAAATAATCACGTAAGGTGGGAAAATAAGAAGTCCTCTCATACCAACTTAACAAGTAGCGCCGCTCAGCCTAAGCTACTAGTCCCTAGGTCTCACTAATACTAGCTCACGCCCTGAAAAGTGATTCCTAATACCTAAATTTTACTTATCTTACGATCTTAGTATAATTTAGTTGTTCAATTGGTAGTCTATTGCCCTCCCCTCTCTTTCGATCTATTGGGTAGGTCAATTCCAAAGAATTTAACAAATTGCCTCGCGGTCTTTTATCAAAAATTGCAATTAAATCAATTGAACAGTGCTGCCTCTTACGTGATGCAGTCGATCGACTAGCTGGGGCAGTCGATTGACCAGGTTTTCAGTCGATCAACTATTGACATCAGTCAATCGACCAAACCCCGAAACAGGTCTACCTATTCTACGTCGTCTACGCCACAAATTCCCTCACATCTTAGCACAGGGTATTTAGCTACTCATACGAATGACAATAACAACAAACATGATAAAAACAACAAAGGAATTCATAACTGAAGTAATTAAAGCAATAAAAACGCAATAAAGAGGCTATGGTTCGGGATTCTAATCTATCAATTCTACGCTAATGACAAAATAAAGTAGAAACTAAAATTAAGCAGGATATTACCGAAATTGAAAGAAAGAATAAATCCGGAAGCAAGAACATTATTGAGAAATTAATGTAAACTAAAGAACCCTAAAATTTTGATGATGAAAACTCAATGATAAAACTGAAAGCTAAAGCTACGTTATATAGGAATATCACGCAACTCTTATTCCTAAACCTAATATACAATGGGCCTAAGCTAAATCTCGTCTTCACATTCTCGTCAGACTCGTGGAGTGGTCGATCGACCACTTGCACCAGTCGATCGACCAACAGCGCTGTACAGAATTGCATTCTGACGATTCCTGCAGCGCGCACCGATCTTAAAACAGCTGCCATATCTCCGTTACTTGGTCAAATCAGGCTTCCTACACGGCGTTAGAAAGCTAAGAGGATAAGCTTTCATCTCCAATTAGAATCACTCGATTATCTACTATAGAACTCGAGATATAGCCATCTGAATCAGCCTGCAATGTCGAGAAGCATTCTGACGAGCTATAGACCATGTAGGTCAGTCTATAGACCACTGTAGCTGGCAATCCGCTTCTAAAACTCACGCAAATACACCTTTGAGGCCTTGAAATGCGCACTAAGTTCACTTCTCGAGCTTTCTCTTCATGTCAAATGCTATGCTAAACACTTTGGGACGGATTTGGCTCATTATCTACTCAATTCCGCAATAATCTGCAATATTACATAACAACACGAGAGTAGAGAGAAATAGGGGAAATAGTAGAATAAACTACATATAATAGACATAAAATGCGTGAAAATAAAGATGTAAAACATCATATTATAGACACGCATCAAACTTCCCCAAACCAAACCTTTGCTTGTCCTCAAGCAAACTAAATGCAAAACTAAATCTAGATAGAAAGGGGCAAAACATGGACAAACTGAAAATCGTCTACTTAAACCAATTTAATGCATATGAATCAACTACTAATAGCTCAATGTCACGCAAACGAATTTATGCATATTTCGAAAAGATGTTGAACGTTTGACCTTGCAAGACTTTCAAGATTGGACTCTCCCGGGTCACTCTTCTCTCAACAAAGCAAATGGTAAGCAATTTATATGTAAGAGAGAAAGAGACAAAAGTCGCTCACCTAGACTCAACCAACATGATCATGCATGCAATATAGCATGATAAGTAATTCTAGCTATCGTGCACATACATTCCAACCATTCAGGGTCCATCACATGCCGAATACTTGCAAAGATTTGGATAAGTGAGGTTATGGGTAAGAAGAGGCAAAACAATATGAGAATGAGAGGGAAATAGCCAAGCTAGCATCATAACAAACCGAATAAATACATCCACTTCTAACTCAATGAAATAAGCTCAAATGCCTTAATGAATTAGGCAAACACTTCACTAATCCAAATAACACTCCTCATAAAAATATAAAGCAAACATAGGAGTAAACTTTTTTCTCTTTTTTTTTTCTTTCTATTGCCGTTTCTTTTTCTTTTGTTTTTTTTTTCGTTTTTTTTTTCTCCGTTTTTTCGGCAGTCACTATTTTTCAAATTTTTCATTTTTCATTTTTTTTCTCCTTCATTCATTACCAACTTCATAGAGTGCAAATCGAGCCAAAATTGATACAATACAACGAATACCACTAAAACTACTAAACTAGCTCAGCAAAGGGTAGGCTTAGTTTATGGATTGTAGCTAAAGGGTCAACTGGCAATTTTTGGCTAATGTGAAGCTAATGGGTAAAATGAACAAAAGGGATTTTCGCAAGCATTCTCCAAACATGCAATACCAACCACTAACCCGAATGTATGCAGGCAAAAAGAAATTAAATGTCATACTTGTGCAAATTAATGTTACACGATATGCAGGGAGTAACTACTCACAATCCTAAATGAAACTGGTCATGAATGACACCAGCTTATAAAGCTCTAATTCCTTAGAAAGTTTTGTAGTTTGCCAAAATTTCAAGTCAAGTCTAATTGTTCAACAAATTTTGAAACGAAATTCGAGATATTGCAAAAACTTTTGCTAAGAGATGTGATAAAATGCAGGGTATAAGCAAATGACAACTATCAGTAATGAATACTCCAATCTGACTCAACCTAATATGCAAAATTAAACGTGATATTTTTGAATTTTTTGAAATTTTTCAATTTTTTTTTGGATTTTCTGTATATATAGGGGAAAATAAATAACAATCCAAGACAAAAATGTAAACGTGTAACTGAAATGCAATAAAAACAATGCAAATGCGACGCAAAACCCTTCCCCAAACCAAATCACACAATGTCCCCATTGTGCGAAATCATGTATAAAGAAGCAAAAGAAAGTGGGATTTTGCGATAAATAACTAGATAAGACATGAAAAGGAACTCGAAAACTCACAAGATTTTAAGCGCAAAGGGAAACCTCCCCAAACCAGCGTGAGCTAGGAGGTTTCAGTAGCCAGCAGTGCTACCATAGGTACCTGAAAAGAAACAAAAGATACCGCGCATTATCCGAGAAAACAAAATTGAAACGGTAATTATGTGCAAAGAATTAAAAGAACGAGGTATAGCAGCTACAGTGGTCGATCGACCACTCTAACCAGTCGATCGACCAAGTTACCTAGGACAGTAGCTTCTGTGCTGCGCGAATCAGTCGATCGACCACTCTAATCAGTCGATCGACCAAGTTACCTGACGTGAACAGTTCCTGCTCAAGAATTAACTCAATGAATTGAGTTAACTTGGTCTAATAACCTGTAAATGCACATAGAACGCGCCCAAAATTGCACAAAAACCCAAAGTAACTGTCTAAGTCGAGCTAATTATTAGAGCACTCAAAACAAATAAAGCTAAATGTTTCAAAACCAAATCAAACAAAATGTTTAAACTCCGGGTTGCCTCCTGGTAGCGCTAGATTAGACGGTCCCAGCTCGACCCTCTTTTCCTTCAAACAGCCACTCCAAATAAACCCAGTCAAAACAGGTCAAAACACGAAGCAGCCGATCAAATAACTGCGCATGTGCTACACAAAACTGTAAGTAGCACCATAAAATAGTAGTAGCATAGGAAATTAAAATGTAATAACATCTAAGTCTAACAAATTTCCTATGACAGCTCCTAAAAACATCCACAAAATTATTCCTCCCTCCAGATAAGGGCGGAATGTAAAAGCTCAAATTAACAGCAGGTGGAAAATTAGCGAGCTCAGTAGCATTTGACTCAAAAACAACGCGAGTAGAATTAAAATGCTCGGACGGGTATGAACCGTGAGGTGGAGGAGTCAGTCGTCAAAGGTGGATAATCATCCCAAATGCATGGGGCTGTAAAGTCAAATGGGTCAATGGGGTCTTCTAAAATAGGCTCATCATCTATATCCTCATACACATCCCAATTAACCTCAAGACCGTCAAAATTTTCCTCCTCACTCTCCTTATCGCTAGACTCGTCAAGTTGGAGGTTCTCAAAGAGATCCTCCAAATCGACCTCACTATCAGTGCAAGAATCATAAAGGGGTTCTAAACTATCCTCATAAAAAGGATTGTCAACCACGCTAATGGTCTCCTCTATGTCTCCGTCAGCATTTTCTAGATCGGTTTCTAATGTCTCACCCACCCCCTCATCCAAGTCAACATGAAGAGAAAAGTTAGGTTGAAGACTCTCAGCAGCAAACCAATCATAGAATTTCAATATATCGTCCATGGAGAATCCAGTGAAATCCCACTTACATATAGACTCTAGGTATGCTCGCGTAGTGTCATTTATACCCAGGGTAATAGTCCAGCAAAGATCGAGATTAGTAAATCCATCCCGTCTGGGTTCGAGCCACTCCATAAACCCGGCTAAATAAGCACCAAAAATTTCGTTCTCTTCCTGCGAAAATCTCAGAATGCCCGGCATGAGAACAGTCTCAAGGAACCGAAGTTCCCTGAGACTAAGAAAGAAAGACTAAAATTAAAAACAACTAAAAATTAGCGCTGCCTCCCCGGCAACGGCGCCAAATTTTGATACCGTCGTTTAGTATCAAAGTTAAATTTATAAATCCGAACTAAAACTATAGATAGTGATAGTAAGGGTCGAACCACAGGGAGGTAGGAATTAATAGTTGCTTTCTATTTTAGTCTAAGAGTAACAATGAGGGGGGTTTTGATTGATTTATAATTAAACTAAATGCAAATAAATAAATAGGCAATTGAAACTGACGATGTAAACGATGATAAAAAGGATGCTAAGACGATCAGTTCATTGTAGCTACGACGACGCAAGTCCTAGGTAAATCTGAAATAATCACGTAAGGTGGGAAAATAAGAAGTCCTCTCAGACCAACTTAACAAGTAGCGCCGCTCAGCCTAAGCTACTAGTCCCTAGGTCTCACTAATACTAGCTCACACCCTGAAAAGTGATTCCTAATGCCTAAATTTTACTTATCTTATGATCTTAGTATAATTTAGTCGTTCAATTGGTAGTCTATTGCCCTCCCCTCTCTTTCGATCTATTGGGTCGGTCAATTCCTAAGAATTTAACAAATAGCCTCTCGGCCTTTTATCAAAAATTGCAATTAAATCAATTGAACAAAGGTCTTTGCCTCTTCGTGATGCGATCGATCGACTAGTCAGGCGATCGATCGACCAGGTTTTCAGTCGATCGACTATTGACATCAGTCGATCGACCAAACCACGAAACAGGTCTACCTATTCTACGTCGTCTATGCCACAAATTCCCTCACATCTTAGCACGGGGTATTTAGCTACTCATATGAATGACAATAACAACAAACATGATAAAAACAACAAAGGAATTCATAACTGAAGTAATTAAAGCAATAAAAACGCAATAAAGAGGCTATGGTTCGGGATTCTAATCTATCAATTCTACGCTAATGACAAAATAAAGTAGAAACTAAAATTAAGCAGGATATTACCGAAATAGAAAGAAAGAATAAATCCGGAAGCAAGAACATTATTGAGAAATTAATGTAAACTAAAGAACCCTAAAATTTTGATGATGAAAACTCAATGATAAAACTGAAAGCTAAAGCTACGTTATATAGGAATATCACGCAACTCTTATTCCTAAACCTAATATACAATGGGCCTAAGCTAAATCTCGTCTTTAAATTCTCGTCAGACTCGTGGAGTGGTCGATCGACCACTTGCACCAGTCGATCGACCAACAGCGCTGTACAGAATTGCATTCTGACGATTCCTGCAGCGCGCACCGATCTTAAAACAGCTGCCATTTCTCTGTTACTTGGTAAAATCAGGCGTTCTACGCGGCGTTGGAAAGCTAAGAGGATAAGATTTCACCTCCAATTGGAATAACTCGATTATCTGCTCTAGAACTCGAGATATAGCCATCTGAAGCAGCCTGCAATGTCGAGAAGCATTCTGACGGTCTATAGACCATGTAGGTCAGTCTACAGACCACTGTAGCTGGCAATCCGCTTCTAAAACTCATGCAAATACACCTTTCAGGCCTTGAAATGCACACTAAGTTCACTTCTAGAGCTTTCCCTTCATGTCAAATGCTATGCTAAACACTTTGGGACGGATTTGGCTCATTATCTACTCAATTCCGCAATAATCTGCAATATTACATAACAACACGAGAGTAGACAGAAATAGGGGAAATAGTAGAATAAACTACATATAATAGACATAAAATGCGTGGAAATAAAGATGTAAAACATCATATTATAGACACGCATCAGAGAGCTCTGTAATATATACATTTCGATCGACCTGTTTACATTTTGAATGACCAACTACTCTTTTGGATTGACCACCTTGAGCCCTTAATGTGTTCGATCGAGGTCCTTATCATTCGATCGAGTACTTTCGCTGAGGAAACCTCTCGATCGAACAAATTTATGTTGTTCGATCGACCTAATCGAGTCGGACGCGGCTTATTTTATGTCGAGACTATCTTATATTTAGTTTTATCTTATAATAAATATCTCTTCTACTATAAAAGAGATAATTAGGTTAGAATAAGAAAGGACTTCATACATTACTTTTCCTTCCTGACTGTCAAAACGTTACTTTGCTCTTCCTTTCGGATCCAAACCTTTGTAATTTCTCTTTCCCTTTATTCTAAGCATTATTTCTCTTCCTTTGATCTTTATACTATGTTTACTATTCCTCTATCTTTCTCTATTATTTTAACTACTATTATGCTTAGTTAAATTCTCTTATGTTAGGATTAGGGGAGCCATGGTAGTAGAATAACGATGTTACAGATAGACTAGACGATTTATTTGTGAGAATTTGTCACCATAGCAATACAACTGTAATATGTTTAGTTGAATGCATGCTTCTAAATAACTTTAATTTGGTTAACTTTGTTCCTGGATCGAAAGATTGTAATGAACAGACCTGCTATGAACAGTAGACTACCTAATGAGGGCGAAAGGTAAGTTAGTAGTAGTTTAGGGTGGATAGCGGACCGGAAGGACCTTTCCCTTGCCCTTCTCACAGTAGACTGTCTAGGCTATTTATAACTGGGTTAGTAAACTGCCATGGTGAACCAAAATCCTGACATAGCTCTCTTTATCTGATCTCATCTTAGCTTTTCTTGCATTATTTCTCTTACCCTATAATCTTTAGTAGTTTTAGAAATCAAATTCAAAACCCCCAATTGTGACCGTAGACAGACTAGAATTAACAAGTAGATAGTGATCGCCTCCCTGTGGAGATCGACCCTACTTACCACTGACTTCTGTTAGTTGTAATAGGTATTTATTTTTGGTACCTGACAACGGTATCAAATTTTGGCGCCGTTGACGGGGAGGCAACTATTTATTTACTTGTTATTTTTGTCTGTCTTTAGCCTCGAGGAATTTATTCCTTGAGGCCGTTCTCATCTTTTTCTTTAGTGCTGTTTTGATAGGTCCTACAGGTCCTACCTTGACAACTCTAGGTAAAAGATCGTCAAAGGGAAGGCTTGAGTACCTTTGATTTGTTAGAGCTAGTGTCCTCTATAGTTAGTGTGATAACGTATATAAATCTCTTATAGATTCACAGGGTATACTTAGTATTTTATCAGTTTATTAACGTTTATTAATAACGGTTGGCTTGCTAGAAGTTTGACGTTATTATCATACTGATGGCGGTGATCAACTGGTCCCTAAAAGTCACACCGAAAGGATGTGTTTGAGAGATGTGATTATATGAAAATATAATCACATTGATGCCTTATATGACTAAAAGGTTAGTCCATGTATTTGACTAAAAAATTAGTCAATGTGATGATGAGACGATTATTTAATACAATTAAATAATATTAGCTGAAACGACTTAATTGTTAATTCGTAAATTGAATATAAACTGTTATATTTAATTAATGTATAAAATGTTAGCTTAAACGAACTAAGATGTTAATTCGTAATTAAACGTAAACGGTTATATTTAATTAGCAAATTATAAATATGCGATATTTATTGTTAATGTATATATTATACGAAATTGTCATAATAAATGTTGACAGACCGGTATTAATAAATCGACTACAAACTGTTGTGTGTGGACTTATTAATACAGGACGACATAAATGACAATTGATAAATAATACACATTTTATATAATTTGACAACAACCTAAAATAAGAAGATTTTCTCCTTATTTTTGGTTGTTGGGTCAAACGAAAAAAGAGGAGAAAAATAAGAAAAAAAAACTTCCCTTATTCCTCTCCATTTACACGGTTAAAAGAGGAGAGAAAAGGGGATTATTTTCTCACTTGATTTTTCCACAAAAACTCTCATCAAAACCCTAAAAATAATTAGTGAAATTAGGGTTCTTTTCTAGCAAAAGAAAGGCATTTCTTGAAGCATTTTGGGTGCACCGATTAGGAGAATATCAATCTCGATATTTTTTCTTAGGCCTAATTGCTAGGACCAAAGGTTGATTCTAATGTCTACTCTTTTCGTTTATGACTCGCAATTTCATAATTATAATTTCGTTATAATCCGAATTCCTTGATGAAGTATACCGATATTTCCTACAAGTGGTATCAGAGCATAGGCCACAAAATTATTTTATATGATTTTCATAAATGGATTTAAACAAAAAAATTTGAAAAAAAAAAATAAATTTCGGCCGAAACATTTTTTTATGCCGAGATGATATTTGTTTTTTTTTTGATGCCTTGTTTCCATTTTGATTTATTGATATTGTTGTTTTAATAAGTTAAGATGATAATATGATAAATTTGTAGATGTTTTGATTTAATAAGAATTAAATTAAAATGTAAATGGAAATTGTTTTAAATTGTTGATGATTTGTTTTGCTATATAGTTTTGGCATACAAGTTAATTTAATAATGTTCAAATCAATTGTGATGAATCAAATATTCGGATAATCGATTTAATCATAATTTAGATATTCATTTTAAGAGGTTAAATTGAATCATCTAGTTTGAATCTATGTTGAAATTAAAAGATGATGATTATTCCAATCTTGTTATATTAGCAACATTAAACATTATGTTCACATAAAAAGTTTTTTTTCGAGAAAAGAAAGAAGAAAAAAAAAACGGCTGAATGCCGTGAGCTTTTAAAAAGAAAAAAAAAATCTGTTTTTTTTTTGTATTTAGGGCAAAATGCTGAGGGCACTTAAAATAAATTAATAAAAAACTGTTTTTTTTTGTTTTTGGAAATGCCGAGAGGTTTTATTAAAACAAAAAAATTTTATGTTTGTTTTGGCCAATAATTATTATACATTAAATTTATAATGTATGATTGTTTGTTGTGAAAAAGTTCACAAATTTAAGATACCCAATTATTTTAAAGATGTTTAAAATAATGTTGGATTAATTCATATCACTAGCTAATGTGAATTGAGGAATTGTCACATAATTTTGATAATTATAAAATAGGTGGTTTGGATAAATTACTCTACATAATTAAAGAATTATGTCTTAACTGATTAATTTATTGTTGATGCATTTTTATTTAAGTTGTATGAATTGTTGAATGGTTTATTTACGTATTTTTGCAATCGGTTGTAATTTTGTATTACCTAGTGTGGCCTTAGTTGATTATGTTTTCATAATGATGGAAACATAGTCTTAATGTAATTTTGAGATCTCGAATCTCCTTTGGTTTTCTTTAGTATTATGTTTTTGAAATTAGAATGTAAATAGGTTTATTTTGTAATTTATTAATTGTAATTATGAGAAGACTAAAGATAGAGATTGGATTGCTCACTCCCGCTACATGGACCAAGATAGAACATCAAGACAAGCTTCTCGGGTCCAAGGATGGATTCCAAAGTTGTATTTATGTTCATTTTGTTAGATAGGCCACACTAAGACTTTGTTTTTGTTTTACGTTTTTCCATTCTCGTTGCTTTTCTTCGCATGATAGTTAGTGCATCATTTTCGGCCTAAACCAAACCACCTACTAATATGCATGAAAATTGAATCATATAGATTGAATGATAGTTTTCATGGACATAAAGATGTCACACTACTTTAAGCCATCATCTTAGTTTATTCATTCTCGCATGCTAGATATTAGTTCACTTAAAATGAATTAAAATAAAGTTGATGGGATCTTCCTCTATAACTAAAATTGAGACTAGTCTTTATAAGGGCAAACAACTATGAATCCCTTCTTCGTCGGTAGGCATATAGGACCTTACTCTCCATGTGACCCCTTCTAGGTTGGGTAAGTAGTTTGTGTTGACTTATTTTACCTCAACATTATAATCCGAAGAGTTTCTCGTGATTATGATGGACTATAGATAGAATTTCCAGAAATTTATCTACCAAGAATTCTAACAGTAGAATTGGCCAAGAGGTTGGCTTATCAATTTACAGATAATTGAGTCTTGGGATCATTTATATAATTCTTGAGGGAGGTCAATTGTATAAATGCTTGAGTCTTCGCATTATAACAATTTTGCATTAGACTTCAATCATAACGATGAGTATGCTTATTATATTTTATTCTTCTTTTCGCAGTGTAGAATTCGTTTTATATTGATAATACTGCTTACAACAAATGGCTGGAAATAATGATATCCCTATGCCAAGTGCCACACTTGCACACGAGTCCTGGCTTAAAACTTTCATGGACCACATGAATCAGTCCACACGACTAAAGAATGACGGGTCCAACTTTGCGGACTGGGAGGCATCATTACGGAATGCTGCCATTGCTGACGGTAAGCTCAAGTACTTAACTGAGCCAATACCGCCAAACCCAGGCCCCAATGCAAGAGCTAACGAGTCACTTGCTTATAGTGACTTCATCATGGAAGCGGGTGCGATAAAGAACGTACTCATTTTTGCAATGGAAACCAATTTTCAAAGACGCTTCATTGCCCAAGGTGCAAATAAGATTTTCACCACGCTCACTAATGAGTTCTCAAAAGCACCGAGAATCGTTACTTATGAGCATACCTGTCGCTTCTTTGATGAGAAACTCCAGAAGGGCCAACCGGTTAGCCCACATATTCTTAACATGATTGAGAATGTCGAGAAACTGGAGGCACTTGATTGTAAAATCAGTGAGAGAATAGTCATTGACCGTATGCTTCATTCACTTCATGATGGTTCTGCCCTTTTCAGGGCAAATTACTACATGAATGACATAAAGAAAAGTCCTCATGAGCTACACTCACTTCTCATACAGACTGATAAGGATATGAAATTGAGTGGGAGCATGAAGCAAGATGTTCTCTTGATTTCCAACAAGAATAAGGGTAAGGGCAAAGCTCACGGCGACATAACTGTAGGAAAGCCAAAGTTTAAAAAGTCAGAAAACGGTAAGAGTGGGCCTGGTGAGACTAGTGGCTCACAAGGCAAGGCAAATAGCAAGGACGGTAACGTTGAATGCCACCATTGTCACAAGACTGGGCATTGGAGGAGGAACTGTCCCGTGTACCGTGAGGACATAAAAGTAGGCCGCGTCACTCCTGTTGGTATGTCATCTTATATTCATATGATTGATATTAACCATGCAAGTTTTGGAACTTTGGTACTTGATACTGGTTGTGGTTCTCATCTGTGTAATCATTTGCAGGGCCTAAAAAACATCAAACCCTTCGCAAAGGGTGATGTGGACCTGCGAGTCGGGAATGGAGCAAGAGTTGCTGCAGTCTCAATGGGAACATACGTAATCCAGCTCCCGAGTGGTTTTGAGTTATATTTATATAACTGTTACTATGTACCCAGTTTATCTAAGAATATTATTTCTGTTTCCGTACTTAATAAAGACGGTTTTTCATTTTCAATAAAGGACAATAGCTATATTTTCTCTTTTAATGAAATGGTTTATGGCAAAGCAGTTTCCATGAATGGAATTTATATCTTAGATCAAACCACAGATATATTACATGTGAATAATAAGAAATTAAAGGTTGGTGATAAAGATCAAACTTATCTATGGCCTTGTCGAATGGGACACATAAATGAAAAACGTGTAAAGAAACTCATTGAGAATGGGACTATCCCCACATTTGATTTCTCTTCATTTGGAACGTGTGAATCATGTGTTATCGGCAAAATGACTCGAATTTCCTTCAAAGGTGTTGGAATGCGCGCTAATGACCTATTAGGACTCATACATACTGATGTATGTGGACCTATGTCAATCACCGCAAGAGACAGCTATAGATATTTTATCACTTTCACGGATGATTTGAGTAGATACGGATATGTCTACTTAATGAAGTATAAAAGTGAGTCTTTTGAAAAATTCAAGGAATACCAAAATAAGGTTGAGAACCAACTGGGAAGAAAGGTTAAAGCACTCCGTTCAGATCGGGGTGACGAATATCTTTCAAATGAGTTTGATCAACACCTTAAAGACTGTGGAATAGTTTTACAGTTAACTCCACCTGGAACACCTCAATTAAATGGTGTGTCCGAACGGAGAAATCGAACACTACTTGATATGGTTCGATCCACGATGAGTCACATGGTAGTACGTGATTCATTATGGGGCTTTTCTCTTTTGTCAGCTGCTCTTATACTTAACCGAAGTCCGTCTAAAGCTGTCGACAAGACTCCATATGAAATGTGGAAGGGAACGGTCCTTAACTTGTCCTTTATTCGGGTTTGGGGCTGCGAGGCTAATGTCAAGTGGAGACACGAGGATAAGCTTGGCCCGCGATCGGTCAAGACATACTTTATTGGTTATCCAAAAGTAATGTTTGGTCATTACTTCTATTCGCGTACCGAACATCGAGTTTTTGTTGCGGCTAGTGCGAAGTTCTTAGAGAAAGAATTTCTCGAGAACAAGTCAAGTAATAGAACCTTCGAGCTGTCGGAGATTCAAGAACCAACAACCGAGGAACAGATGGAGGAAGATGTTCCTTCAACTAATGATACGGTTAACATTCCTCAGGAACCTAGGAGGTCGGGTAGAGTCTCTAATCCTCCAGACATATACATTGGTATGGTCGAGGAAAATGACATTTTACTCCTAGAGAGTAATGAACCCACTACCTATAAAGGTGCCATGACCTGTTCCGACTCTAAGCTATGGCTTGAAGCCATGCAATCCGAGATGGACTCCATGTATGAGAATGACGTATGAGATCTTGTTGATTTACCTAACAAGGTAAGACCTCTTCAGTGCAAATGGCTTTACAAAATAAAGCATTCTGTAGACGGGCAACCAGATACCTATAAAGCACGACTAGTGGCAAAAGGTTTCACTCAAGTGCACGGATTGCATTATGATGAAATTTTTGCACCCGTAGTTATACTGCGTTCCATTCGGATAATCTTAGCGATTGCCGCTTTTCATGAATATGAAATTTGGCAGATGGATGTGAAAACCACCTTCTTAAACGGTTATTTGGAGGAGGAATTGTACATGGTACAACCCGAAGGTTTCATAGATCCTGAAAATCCTAAGAAAGTGTGCAAGCTTAAACGTTCCATTTATGGATTTAAGCAAGCTTCTCGGAGTTGGAATGATCGTTTCGACCAGGTGATAAAAGAGTATGGTTTCACTCGATCGGTCGAGGCACCATGCTTATATATCAAGTCGAGTGGGAGCAAGATTGTATTCTTGATATTGTATGTCGATGACATAATCTTGATTGGGAATGACATTCCTCTCTTATCTTCGGTAAAAGGATGGTTGAAGAACCATTTCCAGATGAAAGATCTGGGTGAGGCACAACGCATATTGGGAATCCGTATCTATCGAGATAGATCATGACGGATGTTATCATTGAGTCAGGAGTCTTATTTAGATAAGATTCTTGAAAGGTTCAGCATGAACAACTCCAAGAAGAGGAACCTTCCAATGACGTCTGGAATGCATTTGAGCAAGTCTCAATCACCCAAGACACCTGAAGGGGTTGAACGCATGAGTCGTGTTCCTTATGTATCAGCCATAGGATCAATCATGTATGCCATGATATGCACACATCCAGACGTTGCATATGCATTGAGTATGACAAGTCGGTTCCAAGGCAATCCAGGTGAAACACACTGGATAGCTGTTAAAAACATCCTTAAGTACCTACGGAGGACTAAGGATTGGGTATTGAATTATGGAGGAGATACTAAACTATGTACAATCGGTTACGTAGATGCTAGCTTCCAAACGGATCGAGATGATTCGAAATCTCAATCTGGATTCGTCTTTACTCTTAATGGTGCTGCGGTCAGCTGGAAGAGTTCCAAACAGGAAGTTGTAGCAGATTCTACTACTGAATCCGAGTACTATGCCGCTTCAGAAGCAGAACAGGAAGCTATATGGATGCGTCAATTCGTACAAGGACAAACCATAATTCCTAGTTCGAATGACCCAATCACCATCTATTGTGACAATAGAGGTGCCATCTTCCCGGCCAAGGAGCCTAAGTCTAGCAACAAGTCTAGACATGTACATCGGAAGGCTCACCTTATCCGTGATTACGTGGAGCAAGAGGAGATAGTGATTGACAAGATTGCTTCGGATGACAACATCGCGGACCCTCTCACTAAACCATTGAAATATGATAAGCATGAAGGGCATGTTATTTCCATGGGAATTAAACGTGTTCCTGAGTTGTACTAGTTGCTTATGGATTCGATACATTTTCTTTTTCCATATGGTATTTATAACTTCATCGTATTATTTCATATTTTGTTTTTCATGTGGATTGTACGACAACATTGAACGCCACAAAGTGAACTGAATTACATTATATTTGTATTGGTCCGTAATCGCCTACATAAGCTGATAACTCTGGCTATTATATTATGAAGTTGATTGATGGTGGTTCAGTGAGCCATAAGTCAAACAGTTGGCTGATCGATCACAGATGCGAGTTATAACGATACCTCGTAGGACATTGTGACAACGTAATGGAGTCCTAAATGTTTAAAAATATTCGGTGCCAGGTCGTGGATTGGACTTCCATTATGTTCCTAGAGTCGATTCTTTTGACTATCGACTGTCTCTTGAGATTAAGGCAGTTTTTGGGTGACTTTGGTTTCTTTCTCATGGTCGACCGTAACAGGAGACTAAGCAGATTTTTATTGGGTCATTTCATACTGTGCTTATATCAGCAGGATTCGAGTTGAAGAAAATATCCAACCTTTATCAGGTTTAGTCATTTCTCAGGGCCACTCGAGGAGTTGTAACTGAAATGCATGGTCATGCTCGAATGATGATTCGTTTATCAGTTAAGTTACTCTCTAGTCGGGAAAACCACTCTTGATATTGATTACTTGTAAAATACGACCTTTGTGAATACGGATTTTGCAAATTGTTTTACATTGAGTGGGAGAAATTTTAGGTATGAGAATCGGTTATCGCACATACACTTGTGAGGACAAGTGGGAGATTGTTGGAGCTAGTGTCCTCCACAGTTAGTGTGATAACTTATATAAATCTCTTATAGGTGTTGGAGCTTGTGTCCTCCACAAATTAGTGTGATAACATTTGTAAATCTCTTACAGGTTCACAAGGGTATACTTCGTATATTTAATCAGTTGATTAACGTTTACCTAATAACGGTTGGCTTGCTAGAAAGTTTGACGTTATTATCATACAGATGGCGGTGATCAACTGGTCCCTAAAGGTCACACCTATAGGATGTGTTTGAGAAATGTGGTTATAGAAATATAATCACATTGATGCTTAATATGACTAAACAGTTAGTCAATGTGTTGATGAGACAATTATTTAATGAAGATTAAATAATATTAGTTGAGACGAATTAATCACAATTAATAAATTGAATATAATAAGTTATATTTAATTAAATGTATGTAATGTTAGCTTGGACGAATTAATCTGTTAATTCGTAATTAAATGTAATCAGTTATATTTAATATCAACAAGATGAATGTGTCATAGTGGTAATAATGAGGGTACACAAACCAAGAAGTCATGGGTTCGATCCTCACTAGATGACAATTTAACACATTTTATACATTTTTGGAATAACCAAAAATAAGGAGATTACACTCCTTATTTCGGTTATATGGGCCGAAATTAGGGAAGATTGTATCTTCCTAATTGATTCCCATATTTCGGTTAGCATAAGAAGGAAAGGGAGATTATTATTCTACCATAATTCTCTTTTAACCTAGCCTCCTCCCTCATCAGAAAAACACAAAAAAACAACCAAATTTTTTACAGAAAATTTGGATCGATTCTAGCATTATCAAAGGGCATATCTCATATCGTCTTGGGTGAAACTAATAGGCGAATATCAATTTTGATATTGTTCTTAGGCCATATTTGCTAGGACCGAAGGTTATTTCTGAATCCTCTCCTTTTGTTTATGCATTTTATTTTATGACTAGTGATCGTCATCATTAAATTCGTTATAATCCTTTAATTTTAAGGGAAGTATACAGATTATTTCCACAAGTGGTATCAGAGCCAAGGCCACGAATTTTAATTTTGATGATTCTCATAAAATTGTTTGTAAACAATAATTAGGGTTTGCGAAAAAATATAATCGGCTGGAATTTTTTTTGAGCCGTGGTATTTTTTTTTTTTTTCATTTCCGTTACTGTTCACGGATGAATAGTATTTTAAAAAAAAAATCTGTTTTTTTTCTTTCTTTCGGTTTCTCCTGAAAAACCGATTAAAGTTTTTTGCGGCTGTTTTTGTTTATACCGATTTGAAAAGCATCCGAGTAAAGAAATTTTTTTTCCCATTCTTTATTCACGTGGTTCGTTCCACGAGGATGCTTTTTTTTTTTTTTTTAAAAAAAATAAAAAATAAAAAATTTGTCTTGTTTCGGTTTTTACAGATAAAACCGTGTACAAAATAAGGAAAGCTGTTTTCTGTTTTTAGTTTAGCCGTGCTGAAATTATAAAAAAAAAAAAAATTGTTTTTCCTTTTTGCCGAGACCCAAAAGGAAGAAAAAAAGGTTTTTAATTTTGTTTTGTTTTTGGCCAATTAGTTATTGTGAAACGGTTCACAATTAAAAGATACCGAATTATTTTAAAGCAGTTTAAAATTTTGACGGATAGAATTCATATTAAAAGTTTAATATGGATTAAGATTGAAATTAATGTGATTAATTGAGGAATTGTCACTTAATTTGATTTAAATAGGTGGTTTGGATAAATTAATCAATATAATTAAGGAATTGTGTCATGTATGTTTAATTTATTTTTAGTTGATGCATTTTACTTTAATTTTGTTGAATGAATCGAATGAATGAATTTTATTTACGTATATAATTTTGCAATCGGTTGTAAATTGTAATACTTAGTGTGGCCTTAGTCAAATTGTGTTTTCGTAATGAAGGAAACATGATTTTTTATGTAATTATGAGATCTCGAATATCCTTTATTTTTAGTTTTGGGTTTTGAAATTAGATTTTAATAAATAGGTTTATTATGTAATTTTAATTATTGTAATTTCAAAGAAGACTAAAGATGGAGATTGGAGCTCACTCCCGCTACAGGGATCAAGATGGAACATCAAGACAAGCTTCTCGGGTCTAAGGATGGATTCCAAACTTGTATTTATTGTTTATTTTGATAGGATAGGCCACACTAGGACTTTTACTGTTTTTACGTTTTCTTTCTTATTGCTTTTCATTCACATGTTAGTTTATGCATCATATTCCGCCTAAAACCAAACCACCTACTTCTAAAATGCATGAAAATTGACTCATATAGGTTGTATGTTAGTTTTCATGGACATACAGATGTCACAGTCTTTTTAAGCCATCACCTTAGTTTATTCATTCTCGCATGCTAGATATTAGTTCACTTAAAATGAATTAAAATAAAGATGATGGGATCTTCCTCTAAAAATGAAATTGAGATTAGTCTTTATAAGGGCAAACAACTATGAATCCCTTATTCGTTGGTAGGCATAATATGACCCCTTCTACGTTGGGTAAGTAGTTGTGTTGACTTAGTTTACCTCAACATCATAGTCCGAAGAGTTTCTCGTGATTATGATGGACTAAAGATAGAATTTATAGAAATTTATCGACCAAGAATTCTAACGGTAGAATTAGCTAAAAGGTTAGCTTATCAATTTACAGAGAATTGAGTCTTGGGATCATTTATATAATTCTTGGGGGAGGTCAATTGTATAAATGTTTTGAGTCTTCGCGTTATGACAGTAGTTCATTAGACTTAAAAATATAAACGATGCACATCCTTATTATTTTTATTCTTCTTCTCGCAGTGTAGAACACGATTATTTTGCATAATACTGTTACAACAAAATGGCTGGAAATAACGCAATCCCAATGCCTAGTGCCACACTTGATCGCGCGTCCTGGCTGAAAGTATTCATGGACCAGATGAATCAGTTCGCACGTCTGAAAAATGATAGGTCCAACTTTGCGGACTGGGAGGCGGCACTACGTAATGCTGCCATTGCTAACGGTAAGCTCAAGTACTTAACTGAGCCAATACCGGTCAACCCAGGCCCCAATGCAGGAGTCAGCGAGACACTCGCTTATAGTGATTTCGTTATGGAAGCGGGTGCGATAAAGAACGTACTCATCTTTGCAATGGAAACCAATTTGCAGAGACGCTTCATTGCCCAAAGTGCAAACAAGATTTTCACTACGCTCACTAACGAGTTCTCAAAAGCACCGAGAATCGTTACATATGAGCATACCTATCGCTTCTTTGATGCGAAACTCCAGAAGGGCCAACCGCTTAGCCCACACATTCTTCACATGATTGAGAATGTCGAGAAGGTGGAGGCACTGAATTGTAAAATCAGTGAGAGCATTGTCATTGACCGAATGCTTCATTCTCTTCACGATGGTTTTGCCCTTTTCAGGGCAAACTATTACATGAATGACTTGAAAAAGAGTCCTCATGAGCTACACTCCCTTCTCGTACAGACCGAGAAGGATATGAAATGGAGTGGGAGCATTAAGCAGGATGTTCTCACGATTCACAACAAGGGTAAAGGTAAGGGCAAGGCTCATGGCGACCTAGCTATAGGTAAGCCAAAGTTCAAGAAGCCAGGAAATGGTAAGAGTGCGCCTGGTGAGACTAGTGGCTCACAGGGCAAGGCAAAGAGCAAGGGCGGTGACATAGAGTGCCACCATTGTCACAAGACTGGACATTGGAGGAGGAAGTGTCCCGTCTACCGTGAGGACATCAAAGCAGGCCGCGTCGTTCCTGTTGGTATGTCATCTTATATTCATATGATTGAGATTAACCATGCAAGTTTCGGAACTAGGGTACTTGATACTGGTTGTGGTTCTCATCTGTGTAATCATTTGCAGGGCCTAAAGAACATCATACCTCTCGAAAAAGGTGATGTGGACTGCGAGTCGGAAAGGAGCACGAGTTCTTTGGTGTCTCGAAGGGAACATATGTAATCCAACTCCCTAGTGGTTTTGAGTTATTTTTAAATAACTGTTACTATGTACCCAGTTTGTCTAAGAACATTATTTCTGTTTCCGTACTTGCTAAAGACGGTTTTGCATTTTCAATAAAGGATAATAGCTGTATTTTCTCTTTCAATGAAATGATTTATGGCAAAGCAGTTTCCATGAATGGAATTTATGTCTTAGACCAAACCACAGAAGTATTACACGTGAATAATAAGAAAATAAAGGTTGGTGACAAAGATCAAACCTATCTATGGCATTGTCGAATGGGACACATAAATGAGAAACGTGTGAAGAAACTCGTCGATAATGGGACTATTCACGCATTCGATTTTTCTACATATGGCAGGTGTGAATCATGTCTCATTGGCAAGATGACTTGAATTTCCTTCAAAGGTGTTGGAATGCGCGCTAGTGACCTATTAGGACTCATACATACTGATTTTTGTGGACCTATTTCAATTACCGCTAGTGATGGCTATAGATATTTTATCACTTTCACGGACGATTTGAGTAGATACGGATATGTCTACTTAATGAAGCATAAAAGTGAATCCTTTGAGAAATTCAAGGAATACCAGAACAGGGTACAGAACCAACTGGGTAGAAAGGTTAAAGCACTCCGTTCAGATTGGGGTAGCGAATATCTTTCAAATGAGTTTGATCAACACCTTAAAGACTGTGGAATCGTTCTACAGTTAACTCCACCTGGAACACCTCAATTGAATGGTGTGTGCAAACGGAGACATTGAACCTTACTTGATATGGTTCGATCCATGATGAGTCACACGGTAGTGCCTGATTCATTATGGGGTTTTACTCTTTTGTCAGCTGCTCTTATTCTTAACCGAAGTCCGTCTAAAGCTGTCGACAAGACTCCATATGAAATTTAGAAGGGAACGGTACCTAACTTGTCCTTTATTCGGGTTTGGGGCTGCAAGGTTTATGTCAAGTGGAGACACGAGGATAAGCTCGGCCCGCGATCGGTCAAGACATAATTTATAGGTTATCCAAAAGGAACATTTGGTCATTACTTCTATTCGCCTACCGAACATCGAGTTTTTGTTGCGGCTAGTGCGACGTTCTTAGAGAAATAATTTCTCGAGAACAAGACGAGTAATAGAACCTTCGAGCTGTCAGAGATTTCAGAACCAACAACCGAGGAACAGATGGAGGAAGTTGTTCCTCCAACTGATGATACGGTTAATATTCCTGAGGAACCTAGGAGGTCGGGTAGAGTCTCTCATCCTCCAGACAGATACATTGGTATGGTCGAGGAGAATGACGTTTTACTCCTAGGGAGTAATGAACCCGTTACCTATAAAGGTGCTATGACCTGTTCCGAGTCAAAGCTATGGCTCGAAGCCATGCAATCCGAGATGGACTCCATGTATGAGAATGACGTATGGGATCTAGTTGATTTACCTAATAAGGTAAAACCTCTATAGTGCAAATGGATTTACAAAATAAAGCGTTCTGTAGACGCGCAACCAGATACCTATAAGGCACGACTTGTGGCAAAAGGTTTCACTCAAGTGCACGGATTGCATTATGATGAGATTTTTGCACCTGTAGTCATGCTACGTTCCATTCGGATAATCTTAGCGATTGCCGCATTTCATGATTATGAAATTCGGCAAATGGATGTGAAAACCGCCTTCTTAAACGGTTATTTGGAGGAAGAGTTGTACATGGTGCAACCCGAAGGTTTCATAGATTCTTAATATCCTAAGAAAGTATGCAAGCTTAAGCGTTCCATTTATGGACTTAAGCAAGCTTCTCGGAGTTGGAATCATCGTTTCGACTAGGTAATAAATGAGTATGGTTTCACTCGATCGGTCGAAGAACCATGCTTATATATCAATTCGAGTGGGAGCAAGATTGTTTTCTTGATATTGTATGTCGATGACATACTCTTGATTGGGAATGACATTCCTCTCCTATCTTCGGTTAAAGAATGGTTGAAGAACCATTTCCAGATGAAAGATCTGGGTGAGGCACAGCGCATTTTAGGAATCCGTATCTACCGAGATAGATCACGACGGACGTTGTCACTTAGTCAGGAGTCTTATTTGGATAAGATTCTTGAGAAGTTCAGCATGACCAACTCCAAGAAGGGGAACCTTCCAATGACGACTGGGATGCAGTTGAGCAAGTCTCAGTCACCCACGACGCCTGAAGGGATCCGAGCGCATGAGTCGTGTTCCTTATGCATCTGCAATAGGATCGATCATGTATGCCATGATATGCGCACGTCCAGACGTGGCATATGCATTGAGTATGACGAGTCGGTACCAAAAGACTCCGGGTGAAACACACTGGATAACTGTTAAAAACATCCTTAAGTACCTACGGAGGACTAAGGATTGGGTATTGACTTATGGAGGCTATACTAAGCTATGCGCAATCGGTTACGCAGATGCTAGCTTCCAAACGGATCGAGATGATTCAAAATCTTAGTCCGGGTTCGTCTTCACTCTTAATGGTGCTGCGGTCAGCTGGAAAAGTTCCAAATAGAGTGTTGTAGCAGATTCTACTACTGAATCCGAGTACTATGCCGCTTCGGAGGCAGCAAAGGAAGCGATATGGATGCGTCAATTCTTACAAGGACTTACAGTAGTTCCTAGTTCGAATGACCGGATCACCATCTATTGTGAGAATAGAGGTGCCATCTTCCAGGCTAAGGAGCCAAAGTCTAGCAACAAATCTAGACATGTACATCGGAAATCTCACCTAATCCGTGATTACGTGGAACAAGAGGAGATAGTGATAGACAAGATTGCGACGGATGATAACATCGCGGATCCTCTCACTAAACCGTTGAATTATGATAAGCATGTAGGGCATGTTAATTCCATGGGAATTAAACGTGTTCCTGAGTTATAGTACTTGATTATGGAATTGATACATTATCTTTTTCATATACTATTTATAACTTCATCGTTTTATTTATAATATTTTGTTTTTCATGTGGATTGTACTGACAACATTGAACGCCACAAAGTGAACTGAATTACATTATATTTGTTTTGGTCCGTAATCGCCAATGTGAGCTGATAACTTCGGCTATTATATTGTGCAGTCGATTGATGGTGGGTTCAACAAGCCATAAGTCAAACGGTTGACTGATCGATCACAGATGCGAGATTATAACGATACCTCGTAGGACAACTTTTTGTGACAACGTAATGGAGTCCTAAATGTTTAAAAACATTCGGTGCCAGGTCGTGGATAGGACATCCATTGTGTTCCTAGAGTCGATTCTTTTGACTATCGACTGTCTCTTGAGATTAAGGCAGTTTTTGGGTGACTTTGGTTTCTTTCTCACGGTCTGCCGTGAATCGGAGGCTAAGTAGTTTTTTTCTGGTCATTTCATACTCGTGCTTACATCTCGGGGATTCGAGTTGAGGAAAATATCCAACCCTTATCAGGTATAGTTATTTCTCAGGGCCACTCGAGGAGTTGTAACTGAAATGCATGGCCATGCTCGAATGATGATTCGTTTATCAGTTAAGTTACTCTCTAGTCGGGGAAACCACTTTTGATAATGATCGCTTGTAAAATACGACCTTTGTGAACACGGATTTGCAAATTGTTTTACATTGAGTGGGAGAAATTTTAGGATATGAGAATCGGTCATCGCACATACACTTGTGAGGACAAGTGGGAGTTTGTTGGAGCTTGTGTCCTCCACAAATTAGTGTGATAACATTTGTAAATCTCTTACAGGTTCACAAGGGTATACTTTGTATATTTAATCAGTTGATTAACGTTTACCTAATAACGGTTGGCTTGCTAGAAAGTTTGACGTTATTATCATACAGATGGCGGTGATCAACTGGTCCCTAAAGGTCACACCTATAGGATGTGTTTGAGAAATGTGGTTATAGAAATATAATCACATTGATGCCTAATATGACTAATTAGTTAGTCAATGTGTTGATGAGACAATTATTTAATGAAGATTAAATAATATTAGTTGAGACAATTAATCATCAATTAAGTAAATTGAATATAATAAGTTATATTTAATTAAATGTATGTAATGTTAGCTTGGACGAATTAATCTGTTAATTCGTAATTAAATGTAATCAGTTATATTTAATATCAACAAGATGAATGTGACATAGTGGTAATAGTGAGGGTACACAAACCAAGAGGTCATGGGTTCGATCCTCACTAGATGACAATTTAACACATTTTATACATTTTTGGAATAACCAAAAATAAGGAGATTACACTCCTTATTTCGGTTATATGGGCCGAAATTAGGGAAGATTGTATCTTCCTAATTGACTCCCATATTTCGGTTAGAATAAGAAGGAAAGGGAGATTATTATTATACCATAATTCTCTTTTAACCTAGCCTCCTCCCTCATCAGAAAAACACAAAAAAACAACCAAAATTTTTACAGAAAATTTGGATCGATTCTAGCATTATCAAAGGGCATATCTCATATCGTCTTGGGTGCAACTAATAGACGAATATCAATTTTAATATTGTTCTTAGGCCATATTTGCTAGGACCGAAGGTTATTTCTGAATCCTCTCCTTTTGTTTATGCATTTTATTTTATGACTAGTGATCGTCATCATTAAATTCGTTATAATCCTTTAATTTTAAGGGAAGTATACAGATTATTTCCCACAATAGGTTCACAGGGTATACTTAGTATTTTATCAGTTGATTAACGTTTATTAATAACGGTTGGCTTGCTAGAAGTTTGACGTTATTATCATACTGATGACGGTGATCAACTGGTCCCTAAAAGTCACACCTAAAGGATGTGTTTGAGAGATGTGATTATATGAAAATATAATCACATTGATGCCTTATATGACTAAAAGGTTAGTCCATGTATTTGACTAAAACGTTAGTCAATGTGATGATGAGACGATTATTTAATACAATTAAATAATATTAGCTGAGACGAATTAATTGTTAATTCGTAAATTGAATATAAACTGTTATATTTAATTAATGTATAAAATGTTAGCTTAAACGAATTAAGATGTTAATTCGTAATTAAATGTAAACGGTTATATTTAATTAGCAAATTATAAATATGCGATATTTATAGTTAATGTATATATTATACGAAATTATCATAATAAATGTTGACAAACCGATATTAATAAATCGACTACAAACTGTTGTGTGTGGACTTATTAATACAGGACGACATAAATGACAAGTGATAAATAATACACATTTTATATAATTTGACAACAACCTAAAATAAGAAGATTTTCTCCTTATTTTTGGTTGTTGGGTCAAACGAAAAAAGAGGAGAAAAATAAGAAAAAAAAATCTTCCCTTATTCCTCTCCATTTACACGGTTAAAAGAGGAGAGAAAAGGGAATTATTTTCTCACTTGATTTTTCCACTAAAACTCTCATCAAAACCCTAAAAATAATTAGTGAAATTAAGGTTCTTTTCTAGCAAAAGAAAGGTATTTCTTGAAGCATTTTGGGTGCAACGATTAGGAGAATATCGATCTCGATATTTGTTCTTAGGCCTAATTGCTAGGACCAAAGGTTGATTCTAATCTCTACTCTTTTTGTTTATGCAATTTCGTTTATGACTCGCAATTTCAAAATTATAATTTCGTTATAATTCGAATTTCTTGATGAAGTATACCGATATTTAATATATGATCTTCCACCTATATTCCATTCTATGGCGCAGCAGGTGGTTTACTGTGAGAGATGTGTTACTTCTGGTCACAATGCCGCTATTTGCTTGGCGGGGAACGATGAGGTCTATGCGTTTAAGCAGCGTAGATGATGCGTGCATTTTATATAGTCTTTTTAGGCCAATCATGCACGCATTTCTATGCGTACTTTGGGATTTCTTGTACTAATTGCAGGGATGTGCTTAAAGATGCGGAATAGAGCCTAAAACCGTCTTCCAAGCTTGCATTTAGGATACAATTATATTTGGAGCTTAGGAACTACCATTTCGGTGATGCGCATAGGAGTAAGGAAGCTTAGCGGACAAAGGAAGAGCTTCAAGCTACTAGTGCCTACTTTGAAGAGCCATATCTCGAGTTCTACAACTGATAATCAGGTGATTCCAATTGGAGTTGAAATCTTATCCTCTTAACTTTCCAACTCCATGATAATCGCTTCATTCCGATAAGTAACAAATAAATGGCGGCCGTTTGAAGTTTAGTGCGCAAAGCAGGAAATTACGCGCTGAAGCTCTCGATCGAGAACTCTGAAATATACACATTTCGATCGACCAGCTGCTCTTTTGGATCAACCACCCTTGAGTCCTTTATGTTGTTCAATCGAGCTAATCGAGTCGGACGCAGCTTATCTTATATCGAGACTATCTTATATTTAATTTTATCTTATAATAAATATCTCTTCTACTATATAAGAGATAATTAGGTTAGAATAAAGAGGGGACTTCTTTCATCACTTCTTGACTGTTCACTTTTCCCTCTCTATTTTTTTCCGAATCTAACTACGTAATCCCTTGTCTCTTTTTAATTTAATTCTAGTTTTAACTATTTTTGCATCTCGTAATTCCTTGCTCTTTTACTTGTTGTTACTATTTGTTATTATATCAAGTAGTAGTTATTGCTTCTTCTTTAAATCCATCTTTTGCTATGTCGAATTTAGTTGTTCTTATTGCTATTAGTTTTATTCTTGCCATGTTTAGCTAATTCTCCCTTGATAAGACATAGGGGAGCCATGATTTTAAGGGATTCGTGAAATAAGTAATTAGGTTTAACGCGAATTTGATCTACGTTGTTAATCGCTAGATTTAACTGTTCTTGTCTAATTGAGTCGATGCAGTTAGTCATTAAACTGCGGTACACCTTGACCTAGATCGGAAGATTGGAAGGGGTAAGACCTGTAGCGAACATTAGGGCACGTAGTGAGGGCAGAAGCTAAGCTATTAGTGTCTTAGGGCGAGTTGAGACCGGAAGGAGATATTCATTGCTCCGTAGATTAGACTTGCATTACCTGAGACCTTAGACTACATTACTTGAGAATCATGGTGAACCGACTGTCTTAGCTTCTTTCTCTTTACTTATTTACTCTCTACTCATTTGCTCTCTTTCTTTCTCTTGACCTTATTAGTTTAGTTTAAATACTCAAACCCCCATCCTGTGACATCTAACAAACTTAAATTAGCAAGTAGAAACAATAGCCTCCCTGTGGAGATCGACTATATTTACCACTAGCTTCAGTTAGTAGTATTAGGTTTATTTTTGATACTAAACGACGGTATCAAATTTTGGCGCCGTTGCCGGGGAGGTGACGCTTTTTGCTTGCTTTATTTTTGTTTGTCTTTAGCCTCAAGGGATTTATTCCTTGAGGCAGTTCTTATCTTTTTCTTTAGTGTTGTTTTGATAGGTCTACAGGTCTATTAGACAGATTTCAGAGAAAGATTATAGAAGGGAAGGCTTGAGTACCTTCGATTTCTTAGCCAAGATGACGTATGTCTCCCAACTTATAGCCCGTTTTGAAGCTCCAACCGTCAGAACTCACAATTGGGAGAGGAAAGAGTCTTGGGGTTGTGGAAGTCGCCATGGTTTTGCTCCTCCTATACCGGTGCCACCACAACCGCTGCAACAACTAGGTCTTCAACAGCCTTGTTATGCTAACCCACCGCAACACACCCCTCCTGCTGAAAAGAATGAATGGTTCGAGAAATTGTTCCCAATTTCAAATATCTTGGTTTCAAGTGTGGAAAAATTCAAAGCTCAAGACATCCGTCTTGAGAAGTTGCAGGACCAAGTAAATAGGATTATCGAAAAAGTTGAGCTTTCTGAACTGAAGTCAATGATAGGGGCATTTGCACTAACGGCGCAGAAGTCTTATGCGGAAACTAACATCCGTATAAAGAAGCTACAGATTCAGTTTGATCAATTAGTTGCTGGGGAAGAGCAGTATGAGATGGCGTATGCAATCCATACCGAGACTATTCCATTGTCCGTTGATGCTGGTACTGTTCACGCAGTTTTAACTGATGACCTGACTATTAAATTCGATTGTGGCATCCCGAGTACTCAATCAAACATTATGGAGGGAATACCATTCGATCGACCCCTGCTGATGGTCGATCGAGAAAATGTATTGAGAAAGCGTTCGATCGAAAGGAACTAAGTGATCGATCGAAGAAAGCTACAATCAAGACGTTCGATCGAGAGGACTCAAGTGATCGATCGAACGATGCTGAAACAAAAATGTTCGATCGAGAGAAAAGAAGTGTTTGATCGAACACTATTGCAGAGGATTCGTTCGATCGAAGGCTTGCACATGTTCGATCGAGAAATGACACTGTTCGATCAGCCCCTGTAGCCTTGGAAACTATTCAATCGTCACCCATGCGTATCCCGAATGACGATATGAAGGAGAATACGGTCAAATCCTATCCTATTCAAGTTCCTTTTCCACGAAGGTTGTTGCCGCTCCGCGGATTCCTGGATCTTATATGGGTTCTTAACGTCGGTGAGCATTATAATGAGCTTAAGGCCCAGGTACCCTCTTATGCTAAATTTATTAAGCAGACTTTATGTTGTGAGAGGGATGCTAGTGTTATTGAGACTGTAGCTATGACTGAAGAGTGCAGCGCACTTCTTCAGACTGGGACCCCTTCTAAGTAGTCTGACCCAGGTAGTTTTTCCATACCATGTCATATAGGGACCCAAATAATCGACAATGCTTTATGTGACCTTGGTGCTAGTGTCAGTGTGTTACCTTTGTCTCTTGCTAAGATATTAGGTTTGACTAAGTTTAAGCGTACTAGCATTACTGTACAGATGCCGACCGTTCTTTATCACGGCCTAAAGGAGTTTTGGATGATGTACCTGTCAGGATAGGGAAATTGTTTATTCCAGTTGATTTGGTTGTGTTAGATATACCCGAAGACCGTCACACTCCCATTATTTTGGGAAGACCATTTTTGCGCACTGCTGGTGCAATTATAGATGTCGGGGCTAAGACACTTACCTTTCAGGTAGGAGGAGAGGATTTGGTTTTTACCAAGTCTAATGCATGTAGGGAACCTATGCGAGCCATGCCATGTGATTCTACCCCTCCTATAGAGTCCGTGGAGATACCATCTGATATTCCTTATGAGTCACATATTGCTGTTGTTATAACACCTCCGCCCTAGTTTGGGAGCAAATTGGAGGAACATTACTTTGTTTCTCTTTTTACAGGTCTTGACAGGTTCGAGGACCCGGGAGGTGAGATGGGTGATCTCAAGTTGGAGTCTGTAACTACCCAGATAGATGACCCTGGAGGAGGTTTTGAGGAAGCTATGCCGTCTAGGAAGTTGCTGCAGATTGGGATCCCGATGATTGGAGAAGCTGCTGTTCTTTCGTTGCCATGCTGTGGAGGACGAAGGCAGATTTGACGATTGCTGAAGTTACTGCTTCTAGTCAGAGGCCTAGTAGTGGCCGATTGCTTTGTGTTACTGTTTGACAAAAGAGGGTCGAGCTAGGACCTCCCAATCTAGCGCTACCGGGAGGCAGCCCGGAATTTTAGAACTTTTTATTTATTTTTGAACATTTTATTTAGTTTTGTTGTGTGCCTTAATAATTATCCTACTCGACTATAGACTGTGAACAATTTAGCTCTCTTTGCTTTGGCAATACTTTTGTGCGGTTGCTATTTGCGAATTTGTAGGTACTCCTGCATTCTGTTCGCAATTTAGCTGCTCTGAAGCCGTTAGCTGTGACCTCCCTTGTTGCTGGCTTGTTTGGGGAGGTCCACTTTTCCCTCTTTCGCGTTATCCTGTGTGTTCCTTAGCTCCTTTTCTACTTCATCTTCTTAGTTTACATTTTTCCCTTTCCCATTTTTTTTGCTGTTGTTAGTTGTTGTGTACAATGAGGACATTGTACAATTTGGTTTGGGGAGGGCAATGCATCCATATCTTAGTGTCTGCATTTTGTTTTTTTTTTTGCATTTTTGTTTGCACGTTAAAATTTTCACATGCATTGTTGTTTCGTTTCAGAAGAAATTAAAAACTCACAAAAATTTAAAAAAATTCGAAAATCAAAGAAAAATCACGTTTAATTTGCATATTAGGTTGAGCCAGATTGGAGTATTTCATTGCTGTAAATTGTTTCTTTGCTTAAGCCTTGCAATTTATCACACCTTTTAGTAAAATTCAAAGTAATATCTCGAATTTTGTTTCAAAATTTGTTGAACTAGTAGACTTGACTTGAAAATTTTGGCAAACTACAATAACTTTATGAGAATTAGAGCCTTATAAACCGGTGACATTCATGACCGGTTTCATCTAGGACTGTGAGTAGTTTACTCCCTGCATGTCGTGTAATATCAAATGCACAAGTATGATATTTAATTGCTTATTGCCTGCATACATTCTGGTTTGTGGATGGTATTACATGTTAGGAGAATGCTTGCAAAATCCCCTTTTATTCATTTTACCCATTAACTCCACCTTTAGCCAAAATTGCCAGTTGACTCATAAACTACACCCAAATTTAAACCTACCTTGCGTTGAGCTAGTTAGTGTTGTTTATTGTGGGACATGTGCTCTTGTATCGGTTTTGGTTCGTATCATTATATCGGAGTTGGTATTTGGAGAAATTGGAGATTTGGAGTTGGAATTGGTATTAATGGAAGGTAGTTGAATATCACGAGAAATGAAAAAAAAAATATAAAAAAAAAGTTGAGAAAAATAGAACGAAAAAAAAAAAGAAACGAAGAGAAAAAGAAAAGAAAGAAGAAAATAGATGTTTAATTGTATTCCCGCGCTCTATTCACATATTTTTGGGAATTGTGGGTTATTCATAAGCTAATTATTTTTGGTTTCCGACTGTTTTACTTGGTTCTAGTGAGTTTTATGCCACAGTTCCGGCATTGTACTTTATTTTAATTGAGTTAGACGTTGGGATGTTGTTAGATGGTTTTAATAGGTAGCTAGCTTGACGGTTTACCTTCCCTTCCATAATTGTTTCTGCCCCTTCTTACCCATAGCCTCACTTATCCAAATTTTGCAAGTATTCGGCATGTGATAGATCTTGAACGGTTGGAATGTATGTTTACGGTAGCTAGAATTACTTACCATACTATATTGCATGCATGACCATGTTGGTCGAAGTCTAGGTGAGAGACTTTTACTTCTTTCTCTCTTACAAATAATCTGCTTACCATTTGCTTTGATGAGAGAGGAGAGACCCGGGAGAGTCCGATCTTAAAAGTCTTGCAAGGTCAAAAGTTCAACATCTTTTTGAAATATGTATAAATTCGTTTGCTTGGACATTTAGCTATTAGTAGTTGATTCATATGCATTAAATGGTTTGAGTCGACGGTTTTCAGCTAGTCGATGTTTTACTCCTAGCTAGTTGCATTAGTTTGTTTGAGGACAAGCAAAGGGTTGGTTTGGGGAAGTTTGATGCGTGCATTTTATATAGTCTTTTTAGGCCAATCATGCACGCATTTCTATGCTATTATAGTAGTTATTTCTACGAATATGCCTCCGAATTGCGTACTTTGGGATTTCTTGTACTAATTTCAGGGATGTGCTTAAAGATGCGGAATTGAGCCTAAAACCATCTTCCAAACTTGCATTTAGGAGACAATAAGATTTGGAGCTTAGGAACTACCATTTTGGTGATGCTCATTTTGGTGATGCGCATAGGAGTAAGGAAGCTTAGCGAACAAAGGAAGAGCTTCAAACTACTAGTGCCTACTTTGAAGAGCCATATCTCCAGTTCTACAACTGATAATCAGGTGATTCCAATTGGAGGTGAAAGCTTATCCTCTTAAATTTCCAACGCCATGGGAATCCCTTGATTTCGACAAGTAACAATGATATGGCGGCCGTTTGAAGTTCAGTGCGCAAAGCAGGAAATTATGCGCTGAAGCTCTCGATCGAGAACTCTGAAATATACACATTTCGATCGACCAGCTGCTCTTTTGGATCGACCACCTTGAGTCCTTTATGTTGTTTGATGGAGCTAATCGAGTCGGATGCAGCTTATCTTATGTCGAGACTATCTTATATTTAGTTTTATCTTATAATAAATATCTCTTCTACTATATAAGAGATAATTAGGTTAGAATAAAGGGGGACTTCTTTCATCACTTCTCGACTGTTCACTTTTCCCTCTCTATTTTTTTCCGGATCTAACTACGTAATCCCTTGTCTCTCTTTAATTTAATTCTAGTATTACCTATTTTTGCATCTCGTAATTCCTTGCTCTTTTACTTATTGTTACTATTTGTTATTATATCAAGTAGTAGTTATTGCTTCTTCTTTAAATCCATCTTTTGCTATGTCAAATTTAATTGTTCTTACTGCTATTAGTTTTATTCTTGCCATGTTTAGCTAATTCTCCCTTTCTAAGACATAGGGGAGCCATGATTTTAAGGGAATCGTGAAATAAGTAATTAGGTTTAACGCGAATTTGATCTACGTTGTTAATCGCTAGATTTAACTACTCTTGTCTAATTGAGTCGACGCAGTTAGTCATTAAACCGCGGTACACCTTGACCTAGATCGGAAGATTGGAAGGGGTAAGACCTGTAGCGAACATTAGGGCACGTAGTGAGGGCAGAAGCTAAGCTATTAGTGTCTTAGGGCGAATTAAGACCGGAAGGAGATATTCATTGCTCCGTAGATTAGACTTGCATTACCTGAGACCTTAGACTACATTACTTGAGAATCATGGTGAACCGGCTGTCTTAGCTGCTTTCTCTTTACTTATTTACTCTCTACTCATTTTCTCTCTTTCTTTCTCTTGACCTTATTAGTTTAGTTCAAATACTCAAAACCCCCATCCTGTGACATCTGACAAACTTAAATTAGCAAGTAGAAACAATAGTCTTCCTGTGGAGATCGACCCTATTTACCGCTAGCTTCAGTTAGTAGTATTAGGTTTATTTTTAATACTAAACGACTGTTTCAGTAGACAAGCTATTCATCCCACTGCAATTGTGCCGCCACATCCACCTTATCAACGAGGCTATCAAAACCTCCATTTGTTTGGCCACTGCAACAACAAGCTACTCCTCTTCCTGATAAACAGAAAGAAGAGATTGCTGAACTAAAATCTTTGGTGAAGACAGTTGCACTTCAATTGCAATAACGTTATAGATTTAATGACACTCAAATCTATGAGCTTGTGTCTCAAATAGCTCAGTTAGCTGCTGAGACGAACTTTAGGCACGCAGAGAGTGGTCTTTCCCATGAAGGAGCCGAGTTGCCTATCGATATTGATGATTTATACGACTCGAAGTACGAAGATCTATCTGGAAACGAAGCATCATACGAGGATTTCTGCACTATACAGCAACAAATGCTCGATCGAACTGATTATTGCGATCGATCGAGTGATATGTCTGAGGAAGTGTTCGATCGAACAGAAAATACCACTCGATCGAACAACAGTTATGAGAGAGTTCTCGATCGAGCAGATTCTTTTGTTCGATCGAGTGATATTCAAGAGGAAAGCTCTCGATCGAGTTCTATCTTTATTCGATCGAACATATTGGCCACGGAGGGCATTGCTATGTCACTTTGGTCCATTTTGGATGACGAATTTGAAGAAGACAATGGTTATGGTGAATCTCCCATTCTCAAAGCCGAGCTGGATGCCTTGGAGGCTGCGATTTACGGGATAGGACCCGAAAGGGAGGGGAATGAGGAGGTAGCTGAGTCAGTGACTGTTCCTAGCGCGGTAGAGGTAACATATTCTTTTAGCAATGATTCCGACGTTGGAGGCGACCGACATGAGGTAGTTAATGATAATTTTATTATTATTGTTATGTCTGGTAGTAAAACACCTCATTTGACTTATGCTTTCTGTTTTGATGCTCTACCCTCTCCCGTGTGGACAAATAAATTGGTAATGTTTCACCATATTTGTCATCGGAAATTTGTTAGGCTGAGACGGCACTAAAGATTTCTTTTATATGCTTCTCTTATATATATTATGGTGCTACTTATGCTCTTGTGTAGCACATGCGCAGATTTATGATCTAATGCTAAGGGCTTTGAATTGCTTTGATTCTGACTAACTGGAGCGATTGGTTGAAGAAAAGAAGGTCGAGCTGGGACCTGTATGAAACTAGCGCTGTTCGGGAGGCAACCCGGATTATAATTTTCAGTTGATTTACATTTTAGTTTTGTTGTGTGTGTAATAAATGTTTTTCAAACCATAGATTGTGAAGGATTTAGGCTTGGTTTTTTATCGACATTTGTCTGCAGGTACCTCTCGATCGAGCACTCTTTTTACTCGATCGAGTGCTTGACTCCTTCGATCGACCACTTTTGCAGCCTAATGTACTCGATCGAGTACTAAATCTTTTCGATCGAGCAACAAGTTCGCCTGTTTTGATTCGCTTCCAGTGCTGCTGTTATGCAGCTGTTCGTGACCTCCCATGTTGCTGGCTGGTTTGATTGGGGAGGTCCCTACTTCGCGTGTTCTTGTAAGTTTTCTACAGGTTCACTCTTCTTTTTAGTTTGCATTTCTCTTCCCTACTTTTGAGTACAATAAGGGCATTGTACGGTTTGGTTTGGGGAGGTTATGCATCCATATCTGTGTCTGCATGTTGTTTTTTTACATTTGATTTATCACGTTTAATTTATGTATGCATTGTCTTTTATTTCTATAATAATTCAAAAAAAAACTACTCGATCGAGAGGTTTTTGCTAGGATTTACTCGATCGAGGAGTTTTAAAGTCCTCAATCGAGTACTTTTCTATATGACGCAAGATTTTAATATCCTGTCATTGTATTTTTTTTTAGAAAATAAATATCTCCCCTATATAAGGAGAGACATAATTAGGTTTAAGACTCTTTCTCCCTACTTCGATTTCCCTCTCTACTTTGAATACTCTTCTCTTCTCTTAGAACCCTAACTTGGATTTGGCTACTTGTAATTGGGTTATGCATCCATATCTGTGTCTTCATGTTGTTTTTATTGCATTTCAGTGATCACGTTTAATTTATGTATGCATTGTCGTTTATTTCTATAATAATTCAAAAAAAATTGAAAAAAATCTATAAAATCAAAAAAAAAAATATCCACGTGTACTTTTGCATATAGGTCGAGTCGGAACGGTAGATTTCAATGATGATATTACACTATGATTTGTCACTTAGCTTAAGCCTTGCGTTAAACTGTTATCTTTTATCTTTGTCTTTGGCATATCTACGAGTTAATGTTAAAATTTAGCTGAACGAATAGACTTGACCTGAAATTTGGGCAACCTACTCATATATTTTAAGATTTAGAGCCTTAAAACTGGTGTCATTTATGACCAGATTCATGTAGGATTGTGAGTAGTTACTCCTTGCATAACATGTTCATTAATTTGCACGTATATGAAATTCAATTGCTTTTTGCTTACATACATTCTGGTTAGTGGTTGATGTCACATGCAGGGAGGTGCCTACATTCCCCTTTTCTTCCATTTTTACCCATTTAACTTCACATTAGCCAAATTTGCCTGTTGACCCTTAACTACATCCAAATTTAGCCTGCCTTGTCAAGCTAGTTAGTGTATGTTTTGCGGTATATAATTTATTGTGCCAAGTTTGGTTTGTATTTCACTAGTTGGAGTTGGTAATTTATGAAAGAAAGAAGGGGGGTGAGAAAAAAAAGAAGTTGAAAAAAAAAGAACGAGAAAAAAAGAAACCGAGGAAAAAAAAAGAAGAAGAAAAAGAAAAAAAAGATATTTGATTGTTGACGGTTTCACTCCTACGCTTTATTTATATCTATTGAGGAGTATGTTCGGTTCGGTTTGGTGAGTTTGAATGTCAAAAGAAGGGCACTTGTGCTTCATTTTCTGATCAGCTGAGAATTGGATGTTCTTATATGGTCTGTTTAGGTGCTAGCTTGACACTTTACCTCCACATATCCCATAATCATTTTGCCTTTTCTTACCTGTAGCCTCACTTTACCATACTTTTGTAAACCCTCGGCTGTGACATACCTTGATTTGTTGGAATTTATGTACGGTAGTTAGAATTGTCTATCATATTAGTTGCATGCATGTTTATGTGGGTCGTAGTTTAGATGATCGACTATATTTCTTTCTCTCTTACATTCATATGCTTACCCTTTGCTTCATGAGAGAAGAGTGACCCGTGAGAGTCCATCATTAAAGGTCTTGCAAGGTCGATGGTTCAGCTTTATTATAAATATCTTACAACTCGTTTGCATTTGACAGTTCTTGCTATAAGTGTTAGTTTCCTGCATTAAATTGGTTTGAGTGGACAATTTGTAGCTAGTTCTTAGCTTTCTTTTTCCGTTCCATTAGTTTTGCATATAGTTTGCTTGGGGACAAGCAAAGGTTTGGTTTGGGGAAGTTTCATGCGTGCATTTTATATAGGCATTTTGTACTTCATTTGCACACATTTTTATGCATATTTAGTAGTATTTAGCTACAAATGTCCCCCGAATAGTCTACTTTGGTTTGTCTTGTATTATTTGCAGGTGTGAACCAGAGAGGAGCATAATCAAGAATAAAACATGTCCCTATGCATGCATTTAGGAGATGAGTTGAGTTGGAGCTTGGAAACTACTAATTTGAGGTGCGCATTTAAGTAAAGAAGCTAGGCGAGCAAAGGAAGAGCTTCAAACTACTAGTGTCTGTTTTGAAGTGTCATATCTTAAGTTATACAAATGATAATCAGGTGATTCCAATTGGAGGTGAAATCTTATCTTCTTATCTTTCCAAATCCATGAAAATCGCTTGATTCGTACAAGTAACGAAGAAATGGCGGCCGTTTGAAGTTCAGTGCGCAAAGCAGGAAAATACGCACTGAAGCTCTCAATCGAGAGCTCTGTAATATACACATTTCGATCGACATCTTTGCATTTCGAATGACCAGCTACTCTTTTGGATCGACCACCTTGAGCCCTTAATGTGTTCGATCACGGTCCTTATCATTCGATCGAGAACTTTTGCTGAGGAAACCTCTCGATCGAACAACTTTATGTTGTTCGATCGAGCTAATCGAGTCGGACGCAGCTTATTTTATGTCGAGACTATCTTATATTTAGTTTTATCTTATAATAAATATCTCTTCTACTATATAAGAGATAATTAGGTTAGAATAAGAGAGGACTTCATACATTATTTTTCCTTCCTGATTGTCAAAACGTTACTTTGCTCTTCCTTTCGGATCCGAACCTTTGTAATTTCTCTTTCCCTTTATTCTAAGCATTATTTCTCTTCCTTTGATCTTTATACTATGTTTACTATTCCTCTATCTTTCTCTATTGTTTTAACTAATATTATGCTTAGCTAAATTCTCTTATGTTAGGATTAGGGGAGCAATGGTAGCAGAATAACGATGTTACAGATAGACTAAACGATTTATTTGTAAGAATATGTCACCATAGCAATATAACTGTAATAATATGTTTAGTTGAATACACGCTTCTAAATAACTTTAATTTGGTTAACTTTGGTCCTGGGTCGAAAGATTGGAATGAGCAGACCTGCTATGAACAGTAGACTACCTAATGAGGGCGAAAGGTAAGTTAGTAGTAGTTTAGGGTGGATAGCGGACCGGAAGGACCTTTCCCTTGCTCTTCTCACAGTATACTGTCTAGGCTATTTTTAACTGGGTTAGTAAACTGTCATGGTGAACCGAAATCCTGACATAGCTCTCTTCATCTGATCTCAACTTAGCTTTTCTTGCTTTATTTCTCTTACCCTATAATCTTTAGTAGTTTTAGAAATCAAATTCAAAACCCGCAATTGTGACCGTAGACAGACTAGAATTAACAAGTAGATAGTGACCGCCTCCATGTGGAGATCGACCCTACTTGCCACTGACTTCTATTAGTTGTAATAGGTATTTATTTTTGGTACCTGACGATGGTATCACAAGACTTGAGTAGGATTTATCCCTACCTGGCAAGCAATTTCAAATAAGCATCTCAAGCGATCCAAATAATTAAAGCAACCGAACCCGATTATAACATCTTCACAAATCGTCACCTAACATAAATATTATAATTCTTCCATCAATTATTAATTATTACATTCTATTATTATTTATTATTCGAATTAATTAATTATTATTATTATTAAAGGATTATGATATTAAAAACCCGATTATAACAAACCCGAATAACCCAAAAGAAAACACGTCACAAAACACCCCAAATCACCCCTCTCATACACGGTTTAGAACCGTGTCCAACCCCCTCACAAAACCCGCCAAGTCCCGACACCACAAACCACCACCGACACCACCCAACCCGTATGCCTCCTGCCTGCAACCCGACGTCCCCAAGCACACCCTAACCACAGGCCATACTGCCACCGACACCCCACAACCCGATGCCCTAAACTACCCCTCAAAAACCGACACAAACAACACAACACACACTCACCTCCTGTAACACCCCCATTTATTTAGCAGCCTTTAGCAAGACATTCCCAATAAATAGGAATGTTACCATCTCGGTTGCCCGAGGTAAATGATACAAATTAAAACAAACTTAATAACTTTAACTGAAGTAACGGTTTTATTACATTGCCAACCGATTAAATTTAAACCTTAATATTACAATTTACTATGCAGCGGAATTTACATAAATAAAGTAGTATAAGTCAACTAACTTATCTAGACATAAACTATGGTCCCAAGTCGAGCTCACCTCCCAATGCTCACAAGTCAGCTAATCTTTAGTACCTGTCAAATCTGCTCCCCATTACGGTTCATCACGGGTGTTCACGAATACACTGTCAACCACGAGGTTGAGTAGGATAAAATACATTATAACAACCAATCTATAATAATCTCACAACTGTCACTATGTCAAATTCCAATCTCAATTGTCCACATGTCATATATCGATAACAATTGTCCTACCTTTTCAGCAATACCCCAATATACGCAATCAACTAAAATATTCTTCGGTAAATCCGTTTCACGAATCCGTCACCTAAAAAACTAATGATTTGTCCAATATTAATTATTTATGCTAAATTTATAATTCATTATTAATTATGATATTTATTCATAGCTCATTATTATTAATTATTACGATATTCAACACCCGCTTCAAGAATTAAACAAACCCGAGTCACACTCCCTTATACCCATGTCAAACCCATCTTGAAACCCGACTCAACAAATACAAATTAATCAAAAGCTTTATACAAAACCCGTCAAAAGCTTTAAACACACCTACAACCAACAACAACCAAAAAACACAACACCCACACACCCTTAGCACCCAACCCGCAACAACAACACAAACACAACCACTGACCACCATCGTGGCCCTCCTCTGACCCACGGTGAGTCCAATGGCCGCGTTCCCAACCCCTGGTCAAGTCTAAGCCAAACTCATAGTGGTGCAACCCCCTGCATAGTCATGAGTCAGATCACAAAACCGGTAACAACAATCCCAACCACCGTGTCTTAAACCAACACTCACGGCCTCCACAACCACCAATACCACCTCTGACCACCACCTTGGCACCGCTGTCCCACGGAGGCTCCAGGGGTGGTCCCCTCTCCCTGATTGGTCAACAAACGAAGTCACGGGGTTCGACTTAGAACGGTCAAGTGCAATCCCCTGCTTTCCCCCTATTTTTCAGAATTCCGGCCATACACCGCACGAACCACCACCTACGACTATCATAACGCCACCACTAAGACCGACTAACTACCACGAGCCCAATCACCCAAGTCCAGTCTCAAAACAGTCACGGTACAGGGATATAAACCCGATTCAATTGTGTAGACAATAACCACACACTCCTCGTAATTCCGGCCAACCACCATGCCAAACACCACCCTTTACCACCACATATGTTTACCCAACACCAGGAACCACCCTACCCCAAACCCAGGTCAACCACCACCTACGACTATCCTAATGCCACCACTAAGACCGACTAACTACCACGAGCCCAACCACCCAAGTCCGGTCTCAAAACAGTCACGGTACAGGGATATAAACCCGATTCAATTGTGTAAACAATAACCACACACTCTTCGTAATTTCGGCCAACCACCACGCCAAACACCACTCTTTACCACCACATATGTTTACCCAACACCAGGAACCACCCTACCCCAAACCCAGGTCAATCATGCCTCGGTTTTGGGTTCGAAATCGTATTAAACGTGTAAAACCACATTAGCAACCTCCCATAAAAACCCCCTTCAAACACCCCTCTCTTGATGGTCAATGGCGGTCAACGGTGGGTCTGGTCACTCCCTGGTGGTCTACGGCCAAGGTCATGGTCTCGGGTCAGTCAACGGTGGTCTAATTAACAAGTTATTTTAGTCTTAAGACGAGTTGTTATGAGACGATTAGAAAATTACCTTGTGACGATCTTGATACGGCTGTCGCAACCCTATCAAAAATAAACCAACTGGCTCAACTAATAAATATAGTAGAGGTAAGTCGGGTATCGTATCCACAGGAAGATAGGAAAATGTAAGCTAAACTAAGTGTCCGAGTAACCAATTCTCGAGGGTATTAATGGTTTGTTCTAAACTACGGGAATTAAAAGAGAAAGAGAGCAAGAGAAATTAAAAGATAGTGAGAAACAACTAAGACAGTCGGTTCATCATGGTTGTCTAGGAATCTAATCTAAGGTCACAGGTCAGCATAAAATCGGTCTGCAGGGTGGTGAAAAGGTCCTCTCGGTCCGCTATTCACCCTAAAACAACACTAACTTAGCTTTCACCCTCACTAGCATGCCCTAATGTTCATTGTAGGTCTTGCCCTTTCCAATGTCTCGATCTAGGTTAGAGGGTACCAAGATTAAGCAGCTAAATACGTCGACTCAAGTAGCTAATTACAATTAAATGCAATGATTAACAACACGGACTAAAGTTACACCGAACCCTAATCACCTATTCATGATTCCCTTATTACCATGGCTTCCCTATGTCCTAGCAAAAGAGATTAGCTATGCATAATTGATATTAAGAGATTAATAACAACCATCATAACAAATGAATAGAACATCATAAATAAATTGCCAACAAAGGAGAGAAAGATTAAAGAGAGGAGATTCAAAGAACAAGAAATAAGATTGCTATAATGAAATAGTAAAGGAGTTAAAGATTAGAAATACCGATTACAAGGAGAGTAACAATAGAATAATTAGGTCTAGAAAGTAGTGTTCTAGGAGAAAGAATTAGAGAGAGAAGAAGAAAGAATAGAAGTGTCGATCCCCCTTATGACTGCCGTCATAAGTCTATTTATTCCTACTTACAAATGAATACCCGGAAATTAACTAAAAAGCGCGTACAAGACTAATCCTCTCGATCGAGTAGAATGAAAATACTCGATCGAGGATAATACCCAACAATCCTCTCGATCGAGTAACATGAGTACTCGATCGAGGACTTCAGCAAACACCTAACTCGATCGAGCTCAGGAACAATTCGATCGAAGAGGATAAGTAGCATAAAGCATTTGATCGACCAGTTTCAGCAGCCAACTTGGTCGATCGAGCTATATTAGCACGGATGAACTCTTGAACACCTTACGAGGTTACTTCGCGCATCTCTAAGTGACAGATTCCAAGCTCCAATCTCACTTTCTCCAAATTGCATGCAAATGGGACAGGTTTAGGCTTGATTATGCTCCCTCCGGCTCGTTGCTGTAATTAATACAAGATAGACCAAATTAGGCTATTCGGGGGACATTTGTAGCTAGATGCCACATAAATAACGTAGAAATGCGTGCAAATAAGGCTTAGAAAGACTATATAAAATGCACGCATAAGATCTCCTAGCTAGTTCTTCTTTCTCTTTTCTCTTATGTGAATTATTTGTATTTTATGATGAATAAGGTCTATTTATATAGGTAGGTCATACGGTATAAGGAGGCAATTAGGAAACTATGTAATTATCATATTATTATTATTATTATTATACAAATATGATTATTATTAGTATTATTGTAATTACTATTATTATTATTATTATCAAATCCCGATACAATTCCCGACCACACTCATACTAGGCCAATAAAATAGGTCCACACACATATGGCACACGGCCTGAAGCTCAATTGCCTTTCAGTCCAATTCCCGACTTGCTTATTTATTTATTATTTAATTAACGTCTTATTTGCAATTATTATTATAAATGTCATTAATTAATTATTTGAATTACATAAATTATTCATATAAATATTTATCAAGTTATGGGGTATTACAGTCTTCCCCCCTTAAAATGAACTTTGTCCCGAAATTCATCCAAAAATGCTACAAAAGTCTCATGAAACCATGAACACATCTGACTGCCATTTCAACTCATTATCATTGCAACACAATTAACTTACTTAATCATTATCAAACCATATCATGCTTATTAAAATGTATCACAAAATAAACTTAAAACACGAAAATGTATCACAAAATTAACTCAAAACATGAGGTATCACATTCTACCCCCTAAAAATAAACTTCGTCCCGAAGTTTCGGAACTACTACTACTTATTAAAACTACTAACCACTTAATACTTATATAAATGATAAGAGTCTAATCCTCTCAAAAAAATACTAGTTACCCTTCTCCCCATTATCTTGTATTGTACTAGCTGTTCCAAAAGTCTTTCCACCATTACTCTGATTGCCCCTATTGCCTTGCCTATTGTTGTAGCTCCTCTGGGTACTCCATTGCCCTGCATTTCTATTGCTCCTTACACTTTATACTGGAGTTTGGTAGTTCTTTTGGTTTTCATTCCCATAACTGTAACACCCCCATTTATTCAGGAGCCTTTAGCTAAACATTCCCAAATAAATAGAACTGTTACCATCTCGGTTTCCCGAGGTAGTGAATAACAAAGTACAACAATTCCAAAGTACTTTAAATTAAAACTTAGCGATTATATGTTTATTACCAATTTAACTAACTCAAACTTAATATAAAATAATTACAACTCGCAGCGGAAATAAATAAAATTATATAATTGTTCTATGTGATCTAGACTTCAACTATGGTCCAAGTCGAGCTCTCATCCCAATGCTCCTGAGTTGGCTAATCTTTAGTACCTGTCAAATCTGCTCCCCATAAAACGGTTCATCGCAGGTGTTCACGAATACACAGTCAACCGCGAGGTTGAGTAGGAATAAAACTAAATAACAAGAGCATACAATTATCAATCCAATTCAATTGACTTTCATTGCACAACCCCCTGACAACGTGCTCCTTTCCTTTACTTAGCACAACTCCCTTAACAACGTGCTCACATTACTTTGGTACCCCTCCCTTAACAACGTACCACAAATATGTAATAGTACCCCTCCCTCACAACGTACATATTACCATCACCCCAGTGTACAAACTCCCTCAACAACGTACAACTGACTATCGCACAGCTTTTCACAATAATCACATTCCAACCAACGGTAGCAATTCAAATCACCTCATCAATACTATTAATATTAGCCAACACAAATCAATATAATTCACCCTCCGAACAATTACGATATGATCAATCAATATATGCAACATAATTCTCCTTTCCAACAATTACGATAATATCAACCAACACAATTCACATACGATCAATTCACTTTAACGTAAGTAATCCGCCATACCAAACATAGATAATTAAAAGTCGAGTTGAGTAGGATTATCCCTACCTGGCAAGAAAGCACACCAATTACGCAATCCAATAATTAAAGCGATCCGACCCGATTATAATTTCTTCACAAATCTACCTAATTAAAATATTATAATTATTCCATCACTTATTAATTATTACTTCTCATTACTATTTATAAATTTATATTCATTATTCCAATTAATTAATTATTGTTATTATTTAAGGTCTATGGTACATAAAAACCCGCTTCAAATATAAACTTGAGTTACCCGAATAAAATAATTAAAAACCCGCTCACAAAACAAACAAACACCATCCTACTATACACCGTGTAAACCGTGTTCAACCACCCCCCATAAACACCCTTCAACCCGACACCACACAACACCACAGCCACCACCTAGCCTCGACAACCCCAGCCTGCAGTCCCATGCATCCCCCTCACCCATAACCACCAGCTAAACCACCGCCACCAACCCATAAAACCACGCCCTAACTCACTCGACACCAACAACACTCCTCAGACACACCCACAAAACCCGTCCCAAAACACCACCTACCGCCACCTATGCTACCGCCTACAACCACCACCTAACTCACCAATCCACCCTCGACAAAAACCACCCAATACCACCCCAACCCAGACCTCTTACAACCACCAAAACTCCCCCAAAAACCGGCTGCCCAAACACGTCCTCCTCCCCTGTTTTCGCCACGACCGCCACAAACCGTCACCTGCCATCATTCCGCCACCACCAATATGACCGACCAGCTTCCCTCATCACAACTCCTCTATGCCCAGGTCAAGTCGAGGTCAATTAGGGGTTCAATTACTCATTCTAATCCCACGGTCAAACCCGCAACACCCCTCCTAACCAGCCACCTTTAGCCGCCCCAAACACCTCCCTAACACGGTCAATGACGGTCAACAAGGGTCAGGTCCAAAACTTTGCAGTCCAATGTCGCTATAGGTCCAATTCCCGAGCCCTATGATGGTCTATATAAGTCGTACTATCGATCTAAAGATGCTTACATGAAAAGAACATAAACCGATTTAAGATGAATAATTACCTCGAGTTGATTAATTGATTTATGTTAATTCCTTCTTCTTCCGTCTCCTAGAGCTCCTTATTTTTATTTTATGAATTATTTCTCAGATTTAAGGTGGTATTTATAATGTAAGATTTAGAGAATACGAGGCCAATTAGGAAACTATGTAACTTACCATATTATTAACCTTACCATAACTAGGATTTCCTCATATAATACTTACTAATTTATTATTGCCATAACTTTATTATTATTATTATTATTATTATTATTATTATTATTATAATTACCTTTATATATTATTATCTCTTTATTATATTATTATAAATTTCCCGATACAAATCTCGATTATTCTAATACCAATTTAATAAGTTTCGGCCCATATAATAATAGCACACGGCCCAAAGCACAAATATTAGCCAAACCCAATTACCGACTTGAATTATTGATTTATTATTTAATTAACGTCTTACTTGTATTTATTATTAGAAATGTCATTTAATCACTCATTAAACTACATAAATTATTCTTATAAATTATTATTAAAATACGAAGTATTACAATAACCTCCATTTCTATTGCCACTTTCTTGCTTGCCCAAATTTACTCGACAATCTATGATCTTATGTTCCAACTTTCCACACCTGAAACAACTACCACAAAATCTCTACTAGCCACCGACCGACCATCACTTCCACGGCTCACTCCTCCCATCGGTGCACTATTAGCAAAGTAAGAGTGATATTGGTTAGAATTTTGTTTCTTACTCCCAACATTCTCACTAGAAGACTCAGCCTTTCTCTTCTCACTCTTTCCCTTCTTCTCCTCCTTCTCCCTCCTCTCTTCCCTTAACATATCTGTAATTCTCTCTGCGTGCCCAGCTTGCTGATAAACATCATCCATGATACTTGGCTGACCAGCTACAAGCCTCTCCTTAATAGTGGTTATTAATCCCTTTTCAAATCTGAGTGCCAACATCTCATCACTAAAATTCAAATCAGCTACATATTATGACAATTCCATAAACCTGTTATAATAAGTCTCTACTGTCATTTCCTCAATCATCTTGAAAGAATCAAATTCAGCTCTCATCTTACTCCTAATATTTTCTGGTACAAATACAGCTCTCATATTCTCCTTGAAACCCTTCCAAGTGATAAAAGGTTCATCACTTTCCCTCCAAGCTTCCCTTATGCCCTCCTTACTACGATTCCACCATAAACCCGCTTTTCCCCTCAAAGAGTAAGCAGCTTGATCTACTTACAACTCCGCAGGACAACTCAACAACTCAAAAAGGTTGTCAAACTCCCTATGCCAATCCCCAAGTAAATATGGTTCACCCAATGAGTCATATTTCGTCGGGTTTTGCCTTGCGATACTAGCGCTCATCTTTGCTGGATCCTGAACCGACCCTTTAGCCTTCAGTGCCGCAGTCAAAGCCTCATTCATAGATATCAAATGATCAATCTCCTCTTGGGACATGGTAGAGGGTGTAGGTGTAGATCTCTTTAGAGGCATGGTTCTATAAAAGTAAAAGAAGACAACATAAGTTTCTACCCGAGGAAAGATGGCTTAACATTTTAAAACAATATGTATCCACAATCAAAGCAAGATATAGTCAATTGTATCCTATCTTACCCCTCCTTTTGGTCCCCCTATCGTTATTCCTATCTCTCAACTATCATAGGTTAAGAAGTGACAAAGCATTTATATTGAACTTTTGTAAAACTCGCGATTTCAGAAACCAAAGTTAAGCCGTAACTTTCAAAAATCGTCATTAAATAACCGTAACATTTTAAGTTGAGTTTTTATACTTTCCAGAAAATATAACGGGTTTTCAAAACGTGAGAGAAAGGATTAAGCTTAAATCTCGAATAATCATTTTATAAAGATTTTTACAATTCAGTGGGTCGAAACAGAAACTGATCAGCAATAAGTCAAAAACTTGGGTCAACTTGTAAAAATCACTATTAATTATCAAAATTTTATCTTGCAACATGGCTTTGAAAATATATTTGAAACTTTTAAACAATGGAGTTGGAATTAATCAAAAATATTAAGTACATATTAAATGAGAAATTTTCCAAAATTGTTTGTCGAAAACATAACTGTACAGGAATATTCCGACCACGTCCACTAAAATATTTATTTCTCCCAAACTGTAAAACTTTTTAACATAATACCAATGACAATGGAAAGCTAACTCACTAAGTTATCACTCATGAAAATTTAAACCTTATACGATAATCAGAGCTCAAACGGCAGCTAAATCAAATAGGGGTAAAATCTGACAACTAAGGTTCAACTTCTACATTCCTTTTAACTAGGTCAAAAGCCCTCATTAACACCCTCCTATACTTGTATCAACCCATCTTGGTCATCAAACTCTCACACAAGACTAGTATTTACTCTAAAGCATTCATATCATCAGTTTAATCATTTCATAATATTTTAAATAGCATGGTTTCGGGGTTCACATAACCGCATATCGCTAGACATGATAGTACTATAATCATCCAATCAAATAATCAATACTAATTCAACAATTACTTTCATGCTCTTGATCAAAATAATTCAACATCAAATCCTTATTTCATCCATCCCACTCTCCTTAAAATCAAGGCTACATCCCGTAACCTCGGTCATCAACGAAAACAATACACATCCAAGGCAACAATGACTCCTAAGAAAATAAACAAATTTCATTTAAATTACCCCACTCTTCAATATCTCTCAAGGTAACCGATTCAAAACTGGAAGGGCCGGGGTTCGGAGTGAGGGTACCTTCTCATCCTAAGCTATAAAGGCTCCTAATAGTTTTACCAGGGTTCATTTTATTAGACACATCCTAAATTCATTATTATATTCATTGGTTAGGCCTGAGGATCGTTTTGCTCTGATACCACTTTGTAACACCCCCATTTATTTAGGAGCCTTTAGCAAGACATTCCCAATAAATAGGACTGTTACCATCTCGGTTGCCCGAGGTAAATGATACAAATTAAAACAAACCAAAGTAATTTAATAACTTTAACTGAAGTAACGGTTTTATTACATTGCCAACCGATTAAGTTTAAACTTTAATATTACAATTTACTATGTAGCGGAATTTACATAAATAAAGTTGTATAAGTCAACTAAGTGATCTAGACAGCAACTATGGTCCCAAGTCGAGCTCACGTCCATATGCTCCCAAGTCAGCTAATCTTTAGTACCTGTCAAATCTGCTCCCCATTATGGTTCATCACAGGTGTTCACGAATACACTGTCAACCACGAGGTTGAGTAGGATAAAATACATTATAACAACCAATTTAGAATAATCTCACAACTGTCACTATGTCAAATTCCAATCTCAACTGTCCACATGTCATATCTCGATATCAACTATCCACGTTATCCACCAGAGACTAAGCATGGGGCCTTCCAATTAATCACACACGTTATCCACCAGAGATTAAGCCTGGGGCAGTCCAATAATAACAGTTCCATTCTCAACTCAATATATGAAATACTAGCATACCCAACTCAATTCAACAATAGTATCTCAACTCAAAGATGATAACTCAAATCAACAATAATCATCAGAAATCGTCACACAAAGCTTATGTCACAACATATTCAAATACCAGTCAGATGAGTAGATTATCCTACCTTTTCAGCAATACTCCAATTTACGCAATCAACTAAAATATTCTTCAGTAAATCCGTTTCACGAATCCGTCACCTAAACAAATAATGATTTGTCCAATATTAATTATTTATGCTTTTTTTATAATTCATTATTAATTATGATATTTATTCATAGCTCAATATTATTAATTATTACGATATTCAACACCCGCTTCAAGAATTAAACAAACCCGAGTCACACTCCTTTATAGCCATGTTGACAAGGCAGTCGTATACCTATCAAAAATAACCAGCTGGCTCTAACTAATATAGCTAGGGAAGTCAGGTCGATCTCTAGAGGGAGATGGGAAAGTGTCGGCTTTGTCTAAGTTCGTCACGGTAACCAATTTGGGGTTTAATTTGATTGTTTTAAACTAAAGAGACTAAGAAAGAGAAGGAAAGCAAGAGAATAAAGATTAAGTAAAAATGATAAAGCAGATAACACCGTCGGTTCACCATGATCATTCAGTGAAGCAATCTAGGTCTCAGGTCAATGCAAGTATGGTCTAAGGGGCAGTGAATATCTCCTTCCGGTCTCAATTCGCCCTAAAGCACAAATAGCATAGCTTCCGCCCTCACTACGGTGCCCCAATGTTCGCTATGAGTCTCACCCTTTCTAACCTTCCGGTCCAGGTCGAGGTTTACTACGAATAAATGCCTAATTGCGTCGACTCAATTAGATAGACACAATTAATAGAAGCGATTAACATCAAAGACTACACAAGCATTAACCTAATAATTCAATTACTATCCCTTTATAATCATAGATTCCCTAGTTTTAGCAAGGGAAATTAGCTACGTACCATCATTGAATCAACAACAACAATGCATAGATAATACGAATTAAACATGGTATTATTAAACAAGAGAAATCCGAGTAGGGCAATTGCAAAATAAGAGAAGAGAGAAAATAATAGCAATGAGATAAATGAAAATTATGATAAACAATTGAAAGGAAGAATAGTACCGATTACAAATCCCAATTCGAGCAATAGAAATGGAAAAGAGTAATGGAAAAGGGAAGCAGTGAGTAAGATGAAGTCAGTCAAGAAGAGGTGAGGAAGAGTTACACAGTCAACTATGTAATATATCACACGAAATTCTCTTCCTAAACCTAATCCAGACCTAATTTCAAAAGCCCATACGAAAATAGGCGGAAAATCATAGTTACAAGGACAAACCACTCGATCGAGTGGAATAAAACCGCTCGATCGAGTAACTATGCAGAAAACCCTTCGATCGAGTGGAAATAAACCACTCGATCGAGTAACTCCTTTTAATGCCTTCTCGATCGAGTAATTTTTATGCTCGATCGTGTGATCTTCATGATATAAAGCATTCAATCGAATAGAAATGTGGTCAATCGAGCTATCTTGGCACGTTACGCACTATGACACCTTCCGAAATCAGCTCACGCGTCTACAAAATGATAGATTCCAAGCTCCGATTCCTTGTTCTCCATAAATGCATGCGAATGGGACGAGTTTAGGCTCTATTTATCTTCTTTTCGGTCCGTACCTGCAATTTGCACAAGACAAACCAAAGTAGACTATTCGGGGGTATTTGTAGCTAGATGCTACATAAAATAGTACAGAAATGCGTATGAAAATGAGGTAAAAACCTTATATAAAACACAAGCATCAAATCTCCCCAAACCAAACCTTTGCTTGTCCCCAAGCAAACTATGAATGCAACTAAGAATAGACAGTGGAATGGGACCAACGCATCAGCTACAAATCATCCACCAAAACCAGTTTAATGCAACAACTAACAAAGTGGCAAATGATAAGTGCAAACGAATTAAATCAATGCCTCAAACTTTACTGAACCATCGACCTTGCAAGACTCAAAGATATCGGACTCTCACGGGTTGCTCATCACTCAATTTTAGGCACATGGTGAGTATATAAGTGAAGGATAGAAAGAAGTAAAGACACTCACCTAACTCGACCTATAAGAACATGCATGCAGTTAACATGAATAAAGTCTCTACAACCGTACATATGCATTCCAACCAAACTAATGACCAGAACACATACCGAGGACTTAAATTTGGGTAAGTAAGGTAATGGGTAAGAAGGGGCTAAGATGAATTTGGAAATGTGGAGTTAATAGCAAAACTAGCAACACGGATCCAAATAATGAAACTGCATCCTAACTTCGTACTCAATATAACAATACGGAACGGTGCAAATTCAATGCACTCAACTCACAAAACCCATAAACTTGTCAACTCCCCATAAAATATAAATAAGACATGGGAGTGAAAATCATCTATACAATTTTTTCATCTTTCGCATATGATTCTTCTTTCTTACTTTTCATTTTTCTTTTTCAACACCTTTTTTTTTTCATTTTCATTCATTTTTTTTCTTTTTTTTTTCACAACATTTTCTTTCTTTTCATTCCCTTCGATTCTTCCACCAATTTCTGAAATCAGATATATAACTAAACTGCAGTAAAGCATTCCAAACAGCTAATCATCACTAGCTTGGCTAGGGTAGGCAAAAATACAGAATGTAGCTAATATGACAAAAAGGCAATTTGGCTATGTGAGGTTCAAGGGTTAGAAAGAAATAAAAGGAACTGCTCTCCTAACATGTGTCACCATCCACAGACCGAATGCATATAGGTATTAAGAAGACTAGACTCATGCTTATGCAAATTGATGTTACATGCCCTATAGAGAGTACTACTCACATCCTAAATGAAACGGGTCATGAATGTCACCGGTTTGTAAAGCCCTAACCTCAGAATGTATAGTAGCTTGCCAATATATTAGTCAAGTCTATTCGTTCAGAAAATAGAGAAACAAAAACTCGTAGATCATGCACATTATCATGCCAACAATATGTCAAGAATATGCAAGGCAGAGGTAAGGGTTCAATGTAGCGTCAAAGTTCAAACGTTCCGACTCAAATTAAACACGAAAATTTTTGAATTTTATGTGATTTTTTGAATTTAAAAACAATGATGCATGCTAAAATGAGTAAACGTGCAAACGGAAATGCAAGAAAACATGCAGACACAGATATGGATGTATACCTCCCCAAACCAAACCGTATAATGCTCTCATTGTACCAAAAATAGGGAAAGAAATGCAAACTAAGGAGAAAAGCATAACTGGAGTCAGAATACTTACAACACCTCATGAATAGGGACCTCCCCAAACCGACCATGAACATGGGAGGTCATATGCAGTCACACAACAGCACAACAAACGAAAACTATCAGCTGGAAGACGAAACAGGACGATCGAGTAAAATAGAACAACTCGATCAAATGGTTTGGTGTCAAAAGTGCTCGATCGAGTAAATATATCACTCGATCGAGTTACTGTGAATCTGCAGCTTGTCGATCGAGTAGAAATGTTACTCGATCGAGTGATTATCAAAGCAAAAGTGCTCGATCGAGTAGAAAAACTACTCGATCGAGTTGCTGCACCTGCAAAACACGTATAAGAAGCAAGGGAAATACAAAAGACACATAGTTTAGCGTTTAAAGTTCAACAAAAAGCTAAAGGCAAAGAAATAGTTCAACAAAAATACAATAAAACAGTCTGGGTTGCCTCCCGGAAAGCGCAGGTTTAAGAGGTCCCGCACGACCTTTCTGGAATCAATTAATTGGCACGTCAAGCTCGTTGAAGTACAAGACTTCAACACGATTGTCTGCTTCATTTGCTTCGTGATAATGCTTCACATATTGCTCATTCACCTTGAACCGATTTCCTTCGGGACTTTTGATGCGTGTCTTTTATATGATGTTTTGCATCCCTTTTTACACGCATTTCAGAGCTCATTCATGTAGTTTATGCTGCATTTCTCCCTATTTCCGTCTACTTCCGCATTTTGTACATTATTGCAGAAATGTGAAGAATCCAGCGGAAATCAAGCTAAATCCGTCCTCGAGTATCCTGCATTGCATGTGACGAGAAGTATTTGCTTAAGGAACGAGCTCGGTGCGCACTCCAAGGCCCAAAAGACAAGTCCAGGTGTTTTAAGAAGTCAAGTAGCAGCTCAAGTAGTCGATCGACCATCACCCTCAGTCGATCGACCAATGTTCGGTTCGAAGCTCTTGTTTTTTGAGGAAGCGATCGATCGACCAGATCTATCGATCGATCGACCATTGCTATTCCGGCGTGAATTAAAAGACCGTGAATCTTGAAGCCCGTGAAGTTTAGGTTTTGGAATAATTGTTACGCTTGTTTGCTATATAACGTAACACAAACTTTCAGTTTAGGGATCTGAATTCTTATCTAAGTTTCATACAGTAACCTTCAGTTTTTGTTCATTCGAGTAATTAGGGTTTGGAACATCATTTTAGCATTGGATTTCTGTTCTTGTTCTTAATCTTTCCTCTGAATCTCGGTATTCTTTACGCCTAATTACGCTTTATTGCTTTATTTTCATCATTAGTATAGATTTGCTACTTAGTATCCCAAAGCCAATTATCGCATTATCGCTATTTGTTATCTACTTTAAGCATGAATTCATGTCGTTATTAGTTTTATTGTTGTTTTTACCCTTAGCATGAGTAGCTAATTCTATAGTGCTAGGATGTAGGCGATTTATGGCATAGGCGGCAATAGATCATACACGATCTCTCGCGTGTTGGTCGATCGACTGACATTGTAGGTCGATCGACCGACCTCGTAGGGTTTTATATTCGTTTTAGTTGTTTTAATGTTGTATTTAACAAATCGAATGCATGCGACCAGTTAGATACCTAATTTATGATTGACCCATTAGATCGAAAGATAGGGAAAGTTATTTGACCATCAACTAAATCGACTAAACTGTGCTAAGATCGAAAGATAGGTATAGTTTAGACCGTTAGTCACTTTTCAGGACGGAAGTTAGTATTAGTGACGTTAGGGACGTTAGGGACCTATAGCGAGATCGAAAGATGCTATTTGTTAAGAGTGGACCGAGAGGACCTCTTTATCTCCCGCCTTACCTGTGTTTGATTCAGACCGACTTAGTTTGCTGCCGCCAAAGCTATAATGAACCGACCATCCTAGTACCCTTCTTTTATCTGTTTAAATCGTTTATTTAGTTTATTATCTTTATTCACTTTTATTTGTAGACCAATTCAATTCAACCCCCACAATAGTTACCTCAGATTGAACATAAATCAACTAAAATTTACATCTGCCTCCTTGTGGTTCGACCCTGTTACCACTAGCCTAGGTTAGTCTTAATAGGAATTATAAATTTTATCTTTGGTACTCACAACGACGGGTATCAACTTTCTAGCTCGACGGATCCAAATTTAGTAAGAGCTCTCACCGTGTAAGGACCACTCCACCTGGATTTCAGCTTGCCAGGAAATAATCGCAGTCGGGCATTAAACAGCAGCACCTTCTGCCCGACATGAAATTCCCGAGGTAGAATTCTTTTGTCATGCCATCTCTTCGTCTTTTCCTTGTAAATGCGCGAGCTGTCATAGGCATTAAGCCTAAACTCTTCCAATTCATCTAGCTGCAAAAGACGATTCTGACCACACAAATTAGGATCAACGTTAAGCTCACGAATTGCCCACCAAGCCTTATATTCCAACTCAACAGGTAAATGACATGATTTTTCGTAAACTAACCGATAAGGTGATGCACCAATCGGTGTCTTAAAGGCAGTTCTGTAGGCCCATTATGTGTTTTCCAATTAAAGACTCCTGTCCTTCCGTGATTTAGAAACCACCTTAGACAAGATCTCTTTAATCTCGCGATAAGAGACCTCAACCTGACCACTGGTTTGGGGATGATACCCCAAACCACGCCGGTGTTGAACACCAACCTTAGACAGATTGGAAGTTAGTTTCTTCTCTTTAAAGTGCATTCCCCCATCACTAATGACGACACTAGGGACACCAAATCGGGGAAATATGAACTTTTTGAACATTTTAATCATGGTCTTGGCATCACAATAGGTGAGGCAATTCCCTCTACCCACTTCGACACATAATCGACAGCTACTAAAATATACCTGTTACCTTTACTAGATGGGAATGGTCCTTGGAAATCAATGCCCCATACATTGAAAACCTCGACCTCTAAGATACCATTTTCTAGCATCTCATGTCTCTTTGAAATATTCCCTGATCGTTGGCAGGCATCACAAGCTGAAACAAAAGACTTAGCATCAGCAAACAAAGAAGGCCAGTAAAAACCAGATTGAAGTACCTTAGCCACGGTGCACGAAGGACCGTGGTGACCACCATAGGGAGAGGACTGACAACCTTCCAGGACTACTTTGGTCTCCCACTGCAGAATACACCGTCTGTAGAGACCATCTGCACATTCCTTAAACAAATAAGGATCATCCCAGAAATACTATTTAGCGTTATACAGAAAACGCTTCCTCTGGTGATGAGAAAGGTCGGGCAAAGGCGCTTGCCACTGACAACGTAATTAGCTATATCTGCATACCAAGGTTCTTGGTTAACAATAGAAGACAATACGGCAAATAAAGAATCATCAGAAAAAGACTCATCAATAGGTAAAGAATCTTCTCCCTCTTGCCGTGACAGTCGCGACAAATGATCAGCTACAACGTTCTCAGCTCCTTTTTTATCTTTTATCTGCAAATCAAACTCCTGAAGAAGGAGTACCCATCTCAATAGCCGTGTTTTAGCTTCCTTTTTAGCAAGGAGGTGCCTCAAAGCTGCATGGTCGTCAGTAAAAACAGTAACTTCTGACCCAATCAAATAAGAACGAAATTTCTCTAAAGCATAAACTACAGCTAGCAACTCTTTTTCGGTGGTGGTGTACTTCACTTGAGCCTCATATAGAGTTCGGCTCGCATATTAGATTGTATTTAAAGCTTTGTCTTTCCTTTGGCCTAGCACCGCTCCTAATGCATAGTCACTGGCATCACACATTATCTCGAACGGCAAATCTCAGTAGGGAGGCTGTATGATCGGCGCAGATACCAAGGCCTGCTTTAACCTGTTCAAAGCAGAAAGACACTCGTCAGTAAATACAAAAGGGGCATCCTTAAGTAGCAGCTGTGTAAGTGGTTTAGCAATTTTTGAGAAATCCTTTATAAACCGGCGATAAAAGCCGGCGTGACCAAGGAAGCTTCTCACTCCTTTAACATTAACAGGAGGAGGTAATTGATGAATCACTTCCACTTTTGCTTTATCAACCTCTATTCCCCTATCAGAAACTAAGTACCCTAAGACAACTCCCTTATTGACCATGAAATGGCACTTCTCCCAGTTAAGCACGAGATTAACCTCAATGCAGCGTTGCAACACTTTATCAAGGTTAGACAGATAGTTAGAAAAATCACTTCCATAAACACTGAAATCGTCCAAGAAAACTTCTATGATAGACTCAATATACTCTAAAAATATCCACATCATGCACCTTTGGAAGGTGGCAGGGGCATTACTTAAACCAAAAGGCATCCTGCGATAAGAAAACACGCCCTGAGGACAGGTAAAAGTAGTCTTAGCTTGATCGTCTGGGTGAATATGGATCTGAAAGAACCCTGAATACCCGTTTAAATAGCAGAAAAACTTATGAGAAGCTAACCTTTCTACCATCTGATCAATAAAAGGAAGAGGAAAGTGATCTTTCTTGGTGGCGGCATTCAGCTGTCTGTATTCTAGACACATCCGCCAACCAGCCACTACTCTAGTAGGTATTAACTCATTTTTGTCATTCCTAACCACGATAGTCCCTTCTTTCTTAGGGACCACCTGCACTGGACTCACCCACATAGAATGACCAACAGAATAGATAATACATGCATCAAGCAGCTTCATTAACTCAGCCATCACAACATCTTGCATCTTCTCGGTTCACCGTGGCCGACCACATGTCTGCAAGGTTTGTGATCTTCCTCCAGCTCTATCCTGTGCATACAAATATCGGGACTAATCCCCTTGATATCGTCCAAGGAATAACCCAAACTTTCCTGTTTTTCTTAAGCACAACTAACAAGGAAGTCAGCTTGTCATTATCAAGCTTAGCACTAACAATGACTGGATATTGCTCAGCATCATCTAAGAAAACATATTTTAGATGAGAGGGAAGAGGCTTACGCTTAGGTACCTTTACCTCAATGGAGCAAAGGGTACTGATCATTTGTTCCACTTGCTCTCCCTCAGCGTCGGTGAGTTCACGCTCAGCTAAATCATCTTTAAGCAAATCCAACACAGCGTCATCGTCATCTGGGTTATCTGCACACTCATCCAAAAGCATAAGAGCCTCTAGTGGGTCCTTTATAAAAGAACCCGACCAGAAGTCATAGATAGACTCGTCAATAATATCAACAGAATAACATGTGTCCTCAATCATTGGCCGAGCCCAAGTATTAGGCAGACTGAAAGTGATCACGTCGTCCCCTACTGCAAGAGTCAAACGCCCTTGATTGACATCAATAATGGCCCCAGCTGTACAAAGGAACGGTCTTCCTAATATAATTGGGGTCCGGGTGTCCTCAGCTATGTCTAAGACAATAAAATCTACTGGTATAAAGAGCTTGCCTATTTTAACAGGCACGTCCTCTAAGACACCCAGGGGTCGCCTAACAGATCTATCAGCCATCTGTAGGGTAATGTTAGTCAATTTAAGATAACCCATATTCAATTTCTTGCAGATAGATAGAGGAATGACACTAACGCTGGCTCGTAAATCGCAAAGATCCTTATCAATTACCTCATTGCCTATAATACAGGTAATAGAGAAGCTACCCGGGTCCTTCATTTTAGGTGGAGCCTTATTTAAAATAAAATTACTAGACTCTTCCAAAAATGAAACAGTCTCAAATTCACTTAGCTCTCTCTTACGCGTCATAATATCTTTGATAAATTTAGCGTAAGTGGGTACCTGGGTAATAATTTCGGTAAAAGGGACAGTTACATGGAGGTTCTTGATAACATCCACAAACTTACCGTATTGTCGCTCAACCTTTGCGTCCTTCAGAAGACCTGGGAAGGGTACTCTGGTAGCAATGAGTGGACCCACGACTTTCTCCTTACCTTTATCAGTGCGTGACGTCTTCACAGCAAGGGAAGATGACACAGTAGCGAAATAAGATGTCAAAATAGGGTCTCCGCTGGTTCTGGCACTCGATCGAACACCTTCTTCACTCGATCGAGTGGTTTTATCTTGGAATTTACTCGATCGAGCTGTTTGAACCACTCGATCGAGCTCTTCTATATCAGGCTTACTCGATCGACCATCTTTTTCACTCGATCGAGTGACTTCTTCATCTTTTTCACTCGATCGAGAAGAATTTACACTTGATCGACCATCTATAAATTGTACACCTCTCGATCGAGTAAGGTTATCACTCAATCGAGTACCTGGATGGATTATTTCACTCGATCGAGTAGAAATTACGCTCGATCGAGTGTCTGGACAGCATGCAGTAAGGATATCGTCCAGAAAATCGTCCAAATCATCTTCCAGGGTATTATCAGCTATCACAACCCCGTCTTCTGGTATTTTTGGCCCCTCATAAGTAAGGTCACTTCGGAGATTTATTGCGTATATTGGGTCGCACGACGGTGGATGACTAGCTTGGTTTTTCGCGAGTGTTAACTGCGCGACTTGTTCTCTTAACTCCACGATAGCGGTATCATACTTGTTGCATTTCTCCCCAAACTATTGTGTTAAGTTCAAAACCAAGGATTTCAGTTCGGCGATCTCCCCATTTTTAGAAGAGGGGTTTGGTTGCGGTATTTGCCTAGAGAGAGTAGAAACATTCGTCATCTCTTCATATAATTGAGAAAAAGGAACTCCTTGCATGTATTTCTGATAAGCAAGGACGCGCTCTATTCTTGCCATATAACCAATGGAGTCATTCCCCTCCATGCCGCATCTACCGCATATCTCCACATGCTCAGTAATAGCACAAACTTGTGCATGCTCACCCATAGTCTCTGTAATCTCCGCACTACTTAGACTTTTGCTAGGACTTGCCAACTCAGCTGCCACCAACTCATTAACTTGCCCACTTCTTCGGGGATTTCCATATTCGGCAACATGGATGGCCATCTCCTCAATAAGATGCCACCCTTGATCATCCTCTACGTTTTTCGTGAATCTCCCCTTAGCTACATTATCAAGGATAGTTCTCTAGTCCAGATATAACCCGTTGTAGAATTGGGTATATAGGAACCAGCGCTTGAAACCGTGATGAGGCGAGGAACGGACGAGCTTTTTTAACCTAGTCCAAGCCCCATTCAAGTCTTTAGTGGACAATTGCTCAAATGTAGTAATCTGAGCTCTCAACGCATTAGTGCGTTGTGGTGGAAAATATCGCCTGTAAAAGGCCAAGGCAAGGGAACTCCAGTCAGTTACACCAGCTGCTTCCCTGTCTAAATCCCTCAACCATTCCTGGGCATCATCAGCTAAATAGAAAGGAAAAAGAACTCCCTTCACTCTGTCATGTGTTACCCCAGCAGCAAGAGGAATGGTAGAGCAGTACTCTGTAAACAGCTCTATATGCCTGCACGGATCTTCTTCAGGTACCCCCCTGAATAGATTTCTCTCGACCAACTGTATGTAAGATGGGTGGATTCCAAAGGTTCCCGATTCAGTAGTGGGTTGTAAGAAACCTTTTGGAAGGGAATTCACGTTAGGCTCCGAATGGCTGGCTATATTCGGCATCCTGGCAGATAGACTATACAGACTAAGGCAGGTATGACAATGTTCTCTTTCTAGAACAGGTATCCTGCAAACTAATCAAAAACTGTGCAAAAAATGAGATCAGTCTCAAGGAATAAATTCCTTGAGACGAGAGACAAACTTAAATAAAGCAACAAAATTGCGACACCTCCCCGGCAACGGCGCCAAAACTTGACAGGGCAGTCGTATACCTAACAAAAATAACCAACTGGCTCTAACTAATATAGCTAGGGAAGTCGGGTCGATCTCCACAGGGAGATGGGAAAATGTCGGCTTTGTCTAAGTTCGTCACGGTAACCAATTTGGGGTTTAATTTGATTGTTTCAAACTAAAGAGACTAAGAAGAGAAGGAAAGCAAGAGAATAAAGATTAAGCAAAAATGAGAAAGCAGCTAAGACAGTCGGTTCACCGTGATCATTCAGTGAAGCAATCTAGGTCTCAGGTCAATGCAAGTATGGTCTAAGGGGCAGTGAATATCTCCTTCCGGTCTCAATTCACCCTAAAGCACAAAAAGCTTAGCTTCCGCCCTCACTACGGTGCCTTAATGTTCGCTATGAGTCTCACCCTTTCCAACCTTCCGGTCCAGGTCGAGGTTTACTATGAACAAATGCCTAACTGTGTCGACTCAATTAGACAGACAAAATTAATAGAAGCGATTAACATCAAAGACTACACAAGCATTAACCTAATAATTCAATTACTATCCCTTCATAATCATGGATTCCCTAGTCTTAGCAAGGGAAATTAGCTATGTACCATCATTGAATCAACAACAACAATGCATAGATAATACGAATTAAACATGGTATTAATAAACAAGAGAAATCCGAGTAGGGCAATTGCAAAATAAGAGAAGAGAGAAAATAATAGCAATGAGATAAATGAAAATTATGATAAACAATTGAAAGGAAGAATAGTACCGATTACAAATCCGAATTCGAGCAATAGAAATGGAAAAGAGTAATGGAAAAGGGAAACAGTGAGTAAGATGAAGTCAGTCAAGAAGAGGTGAGGAAGAGTTACGCAGTCTACTATGTAATATATCACACGAAATTCGTCTTCCTAAACCTAATCCAGACCTAATTACAAAAGCCCATACAAAAATAGGCGGAAAATCATAGTTACAGGGAGAAACCACTCGATCGAGTGGAATAAAACCGCTCCAAAATTTGATACCGTCGTTTAGGTACCAAAAATAAATTACCTAGTTACAGTAACAGAAGCTATCAGTAAGTAGGGTCGATCTCCACAGGGAGACGGTCACTATCTACTTGTCTATTCGGTCTGTCTACGTCACAGTTGGGGGTTTTAAATTGAATAAAACTACACTATACAAGATTAAGGGAAGAGAATTAATGATAAGAGAAATTAATAAGAAAGAGAGAAAACTAGGATGTCGGGTTATCAATGAACGTCACTTAATTACAGCTAAGGTCACAGACTAGTCGATTTGTCGGTCTAAGGGGCAACGAATATCTCCTTCCGGTCTCAATTCGCCCTAAAATACTATTAGCTTAGCTTCCGCCCTCACTAAAACATTCCATTCTTCGCTGCAGGTCTCACCCCTTCCAACCTTCCGGTCCAGGTCAAGGCTTACCAAGTTTAAAAAGGCTAAATGCATCGATTCAAATAGCTAGATACAATTATAAGCAATGATTAACAACATAGATAAAAACAACAACGACAATCTATAAACCTAATTAGCAATTAACATCGGTCCATCGAATTCCCTAATCCTAGCAGGGAGATTTAGCTAGACATGAGTGAGAAAAGAGCGAGAACAAAGGGAAGAAAAATAATAAACATTAACTAAAGAGAGAAAAGGGAAAGAGAGAATTACAGAAAAAAGATCCGGAAAAAGAGAGGAAAGCAGTCAACAGTAGAAAAGAGAAAAAAAATTATGAAGTGTCAAGGAACAGTGTCCAAGATCCGTAACAGAGAAAAAGAGAGAGAGCTATAATGTGTATCTCGTCTTCCTATTTATAGGAAAGACGATTTTATTTGACCTAAAAACAAATTAAAGCTAAAAAGCCCGAACCCAATAGAAATTTACTCGATCGAGGACTTTTATATCACTCGATCGAGCAAAACCAAGCTAAAACCTCTCGATCGAGTACTTTAGGTATTTGATCGAACACTTATTAAATAGGCACTACTCGATCGAGTAGGAAAAGGAGTCGATCGAACACAATTGTACTCGATCGAGTACTTTCCAGCGCGCAATTCCTGCTTCGCGCACTGAACTTCAAATGGCTGCCATTTCTTCGTTACTTGGGCAAACAGGGCGTTTCCGGTGGAGTTGGAAAGCTAAGAGGACAAGATTCCATATCCAATTAGAATAACCTGAAAATATATTGTATAACTCGATATATGGCTCTTCAAAGTAGGCACTAGCAATTTGAAGTTCTTCCTTTCCTCGCCTAGCTAACTTACTTCTTTGCGCATCTCAAAATAGTAGTCTTAAGACTCCGACTCAACTCATATCCTAAATGCATGCATAGGGACATGTTTTAGGCTTGATTATGCTCCTTTCCGGTTCATACCTGTAAATAATACAAGAGAAACCAAAGTAGACAATTCGGGGGACATTTGTAGCTAAACACTACATAAAATGCATAGAAATGCGTGCAAATAAAGTACGAAATACCTATATAAAATGCACGCATCAAATCTCACCAAACCAAACGTTTGCTTATCCCGAAGCAAACTATATGCAAAACTAATGGAACGAAAAAATAAAGCTCAGAGCTAGCTATAACGTGTCTACTTGAACCAATTTAATGCAGTCAAAAATTAACAGTTATAGCCACAGCAGTCAATACGCAAATGAGTTATAAGATGTCCATAAATAAGCTGACCTGTCGACCTTGCAAGACCATTAAAATCGGATTCTCACGGGTCACTCTTCTCTCATGAAGCAAAGGGTGAATTATATATGTATAAGAGAGAAAGAGAAACAGTCACTCACCTAAACTGCGACCTACATAACATGCATGCAACAAAAATGATAGACGATTCAAGTACTACACATACATTCCAACCAACAATGTCCGTCACATCCGAGGGCTTACAAATATATAGGAAAGTGAGGCCACAGGTGAGAAAAAGAAAAACAGATTATGGAAATGTGGAGGTAAAGCATCAAGCTAGTTCCTAAACAAGGCCATATAGGACCATCCAAATCTCAGCTGTCTAGAAAATAAGGTACATGTGCCCTTCATTGGCACACAACTCACTATCCAAATACACTATCTCCTCAAAAAGATGTAAATAAAACAGAGGAGTAAGATCGTCACAAGATAGAAATAAACACAGTCGGTCTCTTTTATTCATACAACTCAATTTAATTTTTTTTCTTTTTTCTTTCTTTTCTTCTTTCTGTTTCACGTGAACTTAACTTTTTCATTTCTTTTTCTTTTTTTTTTCCTTTCACGTCTCTTCTTTTTCTCATTCCTTCTTATTCCCGCCAACTCCAAACAATAAAAAGTGAGCCAAACTCGCAAAAGGATAAACATACCACAAAAGTCACACTAAACTAGCTTGACATGGCAGACTAAATTTTGGGTGTAGTTAATGGGTCAAAAAGGCTATATTTGGCTAAAGTGGAGCTAAATGGGTGAAAATGAAAGAAAGGGAAAAATTTGAAAGCACCTCCCTGCATGTGACACCGACCATAAACCCGAATGTATGCATTTTACAAGAAATCGAATGTCATAAATCTGCAAAAATGATAAACATGCTATGCAAGGAGTACTACTCTCAATTCCTATATAAACCGGTCATCAATGTCACCAGTTATATGGCTCTAAATCTCAGAAATTATAGAGTAGGTTGCCAATTTATCAGGTCAAGTCTACACGGTCAGCTAAATTTTTGACATTAACTCGTAGATATGCGCAGGACTAAACTAATAACTGTCAATTAGATGCAAGGCTCAAGTAAAAATGACAAGTTAATGTGCAATTTCATCACGAAAATCTACCATTCCGACTCAACCTATATGCAAAAATAAACGTGAAATTTTTCGAGTTTTTTTGAAATTTTTTAATTTTTATAAGATTTTTGAATTTTTATAGAAATAAACAACAATGCATACAGAAATTAAACGTGATAACAGAAATGCAATAAAAACATAAATGCAGACACATATATGGATGCATAACCTCCCCAAACCAAACCGTACAATGCCCTCATTGTACCCAAAAATAGGGAAAGGAAATGCAAACTAAAAAGGAAAGTGAAGATGCGGAAAACTTACAAGATAACGCAAGTAGGGACCTCCCAAACCAGCCCGAAGAACATGGGAGGTCGAAAAAGCAAATGCGGACATCGTCACAAGAACCAAATCAACCAAATTCTACCCGATGGTACTCGATCGAGAGAAGTTAGTACTCGATCGAGTACAAATAGCTGCCAAAGTGTTCGATCGAGGAAAATAATTACTCGATCGAATGGTCCTGCAGGCTACAAATTTCGACTAAAAACCAAGTCCAAAATTGTTCACAGTCTATGGTTGTAAAAACCAATTATTAAGTAAGCAACAAAAACTAAAATGTTTGAAAAAAAAAACAACTAGAAATAAATTTAAATTTCGGCTTGCCTCCCGGTAGCGCTAGTTTCAGTCAGGTCCCAGCTTGACCTTCTTTTCTTCGAGCCTCTCTAATTTAGCCTGGTCAAAACAGCTCAAGGCACGCATCAATCAATCCAATAGTTGCGCATGTGCTACACAAAACTGTAAGTAACACCAAGGTATAATAGCAACATAGGAAAATAACATGTATAAACATTTAAGCCTAACAAATTTCCTATGATAGCTCCTAAATTTGTCCACAAAATAAAGGAGCTCAGGAGCAATTAGTAATAATCTAGGGTACCATTTCAGATTAACAAATTTAGGATGACAAGTATGGTGAAAAACTGCTAAATTACTTGTCCAACTGGGAGGGGGTAGAGCATTGGAAGAAGAAAAAATAGGAGTCATATGAGATAGCATACTATTAATACTAACAACAATGAAATTATCGCTAACTACCTCAAGTGGGTTGCTCTCACAGTCGGAATTATTGACAAAAGAATATATTACCTCATCCGTGCTAGAAGCAATTACCGACTCATCTATCTTCTCGTCACCCTCCCTAGTGGATTCCGTCCTGTAAATCGCAGCCTCAAGCGCATCCAGCTTGGCTTTGAAAAGGGGAGATTCACCGTAACCATTGTCGTCGTCAAAATTGTCATCTAAAACGAACCCAAGTGACAAATCATTGCTCTCCCTGGCCAAATCAGTCGATCGAGTAGAAATGACACTCGATCGAGAGCTTTCCTCTTGATAATCACTCGATCGAGTACATAAATCAGCTCGATCGAGAACTTCCTCAAAGCAGTTGTTCGATCGAGTGGAATTTTCTGTTCGATCGAACATTTCCTCAGTTATTTCACTCGATCGACCACTATAATCCATTCGATCGAGTGAAAATTGATGTTCAGCGCATAAATCTTCGTGTGATGCGTCATTTTCTGTTAGATCTTCGTAATCCGAGTCATCCAAATCATCAGTAGCGTTAGGCAACGCGGGTCCTTCGTGGGAAAGACCACTCTTGGTATAGGTAACGCATACCTTCTCTGGTTGCCTAATGTTCCACTCAGCAGCTAACTGAGCTATTTCAGACTCAAGCTCATCAATTTGCGCGTAAGTATGTCTATCATGTTCTTGCAATTGGAGTGCAAGTGCCTTCACCAAAGACTTCAGCTCAGCAATCTCTTCGTTCCGTTTATCATGAGGAGGAGCTTGTTGTTGCGGTGGCCAAACAAACGGAGGCTTTTGATAGCCTCGTTGATAAGGTAGGTGTGCCGGCACAACTACAACGGGATGGCTAGCTCATCTACGGTGCTTGAACGCGTAGACCAAGTCGTTCTCTGCCATGCAAACAGCTGCATTGTGCCCAGCAGCACCACATCTCCCACAGTAAACCACCTTCTGCGCCATAGAATGGAACATAGGTGGAAGGTCAAAGGTACTCAAGCCTTCCCTTTGACGATATTTTACCTAGAACTGTCTAGGTAGGACCTGTAGAACCTATCAAAACAGTACTAAAGAAAAAGATGAGAACGGCCTCAAAGGAAGAATCCCTTGAGGCTAAAAACAGACAAAATTAAACAAGTAAATAAAGTAGTTGCCTCCCCGGCAATGGCGCTAAAATTTGACAGGGCATTCGTATACCTATCAAAAATAACCAACTGGCTCTAACTAATATACCTAGGGAAGTCGGGTCGATCTCCACAGGGAGATGGGAAAATGTCGGCTTTCTCTAAGTTCGTCACGGTAACCAATTTGGGGTTTAATTTGATTGTTTTAAACTGAAGAGACTAAGAAAGAGAAGGAAAGCAAGAGAATAAAGATTAAGCAAAAATGAGAAAGCAGCTAAGACAGTCGGTTCACCATGATCATTTAGTGAAGCAATCTAGGTCTCAGGTCAATGCAAGTATGGTCTAAGGGGCAGTGAATATCTCCTTCCAGTCTCAATTCTCCCTAAAGCACAAATAGCTTAGCTTCCGCCCTCACTACGGTGCCCTAATGGTCGCTATAAATCTCACCCTTTCTAACCTTCCGGTCCAGGTCGAGGTTTACGACGAATAAATGCCTAATTGCGTCGACTCAATTAAACAGACACAATTAATAGAAGCGATTAATATCAAAGACTACACAAGCATTAACCTAATAATTCAATTACTATCCTTTCATAATCATGGATTCCCTAGTCTTAGCAAGGGAAATTAGCTACGTACCATCATTGAATCAACAACAACAACAATGCATAGATAATACGAATTTAACATGGTATTAATAAACAAGAGAAATCCGAGTAGGGCAATTGCAAAATAAGAGAAGAGAGAAAATAATAGAAATGAGATAAATGAAAATTATGATAAACAATTGAAAGGAAGAATAGTACCGATTACAAATTCGAATTCGAGCAATAGAAATGGAAAAGAGTAATGGAAAAGGGAAGCAGTGCGTAAGATGAAGTCAGTCAAGAAGAAGTGAGGAAGAGTTACGCAGTCTACTATGTAATATATCACACGAAATTCTCTTCCTAAACCTAATCCAGACCTAATTACAAAAGCCCATACGAAAATAGGCGGAAAATCATAGTTACAGGGACAAACCACTCGATCGAGTGGAATAAAACCGCTCGATCGTGTAACTATGCAGAAAACCCTTCGATCGAGTGGAAATAAACCACTCGATCGAGTAACTCCTTTTAATGCCTTCTCGATCGAGTAATATTTATGCTCGATCGTGTGATCTTCATGATATAAAGCATTCGATCGAGTAGAAATGTGGTCGATCGAGCTATCTTGGCACGTTAGGCACTATGACACCTTCCGAAATCAGCTCACGCGTCTGCAAAGTGATAGATTCAAAGCTCCGATTCCTCGTTCTCCATAAATGCATGCGAATGGGATGAGTTTAGGCTCGATTTATCTTCTTTTCGGTCCGTACCTGCAATTTGCACAAGACAAACCAAAGTAGACTATTCGGGGATATTTGTAGCTAGATGCTACATAAAATAGTACAGAAATGCGTATGAAAATGAGGTAAAAACCTTATATAAAACACACGCATCACATGTCAAACCCATCTTGAAACCCGACTCAACAAATTCTAATTAATCAAAAGCTTTAACCAAAAACCGTCAAAGATTTAAACACACCTACGACTAACAACAGCCAACAAACACAACACCCACTCACCCTTAGCACCCAACCCGCAACAACAACACAAACACCACCACTGACCACCACCGTGGCCCTCCTCTGACCCACGGTGGGTCCAATGGCCGCGTCCCCAACCCCTGGTCAAGTCCATGCCAAACCCATGGTGGTGCAACCCCCTGCATAGTCACGAGTCAGATCACAAAACCGGTAACAGAAATCCCAACCACTGTGTCTTAAACCAACACCAACGGCCTCCACAACCACCAATATCACCTCTGGCCACCACCATTGACACCGCTGTCCCACGGAGGCTCCAGAGGTGGTCCCCTCTCCCTGATTGGTCAACAAACGAAGTCACGGGGTTCGACTTAAGACCGTCACGCCCAATCCCCTCCTTTCCCCCTGTTTTTGGAATTCCGGCCATACACCGCATGAACCACCACCTACGAATATCCTAATGCCACCAGTAAACCAACTAACTACCACTAGCCCAAACACCTAAGTCCCGTCTCAAAACAGTCACGGTACAGGGATATAAACCCGATTCAATTGTGTAGACAATAACCACACACTCCTCGTAATTTCGGCCAACCACCACGCCAAACACCATCCTTTACCACCACATATGTTTACCCAACACCAGAAACCACCCTACCCCAAACCCAGGTCAATCAAGCCTCGGTTTTGGGTTCGAAACCGTATAAAACGTGTAAAACCACATAAGCAACCACCCATAAAAACCCCCTTCAAACACCCCTCTTTTGACGGTCAATAGCAGTCAACGGTGGGTCCGGTCAGTCCCTGGTGGTCCACGGCCAAGTTCATGGTCTCAGGTCAGTCAACGGTGGTCTAATTAACAAGTTATTTTAGTCTTAACACAAGTATGTTATGAGACGACTAGAATATTACCTTGTGAAGATCTCCTGACTAGTTCTTCTTTCTCTTTTCTCTTATGTGAATTATTTGTGTTTTATGATGAATAAGGTCTGTTTATATATGTAGGTCATACGGTATAAGGAGGCAATTAGGAAACTATGTATGTATCATATTATTATTATTATAGAAATATGATTATTATTAGTATAATTGTAATTACTAATATTATTATTGTTATTATTATTATTACTGTTATTATTATTATTATTATTATTATTATTATTATTATTATTATTACTACAATTATTATTATTATTATTAAATCCCGATACAATTCCCGACCACACTCATACTAGGCCAATAAAATCGGCCCACACACATATGGCACACGGCCCGAAGCTCAATTGCCTTTCAGTCCAATTCCCGACTTGCTTATTTATTTATTATTTAATTAACGTCTTATTTGCAATTATTATTATAAATGTCATTAATTAATTATTTGAATTACATAAATTATTCATATAAATACTTATCAAATTACGGGGTATTACACCTCCTTACCCCCCCACAACCATCGTTGTCTCCCTTGACCCACGATGGTCCCACCACCAGCCACGACCCCTCACGACAACCCACGACCACCCAAAAACGACACCCATCCCGTCTAATACACAAACAACCAAACAACCACCTCACTTGACTGCCACCGTACCAACAACAATAGCTCACCACCCCAACACTACCGGTGGGAGCCCCCCCCCCCCCCCACCGACATAACCAACCACCCAGGTCTCGCATTCATACGACAACCACACAAGACACTATCTTCGTCTTAAGGTTCACGGCACACCCCCCATTAGACGCTAATTCCGCCTCTCACGGTGGTCAACGACGGTCAACAACGGTCCCGCTGTAATCTCGACGGTCAAGGGCAACTACTAAGGTCATCGGTACTATTCACGGTGGTCCATACGGTGTATAAATGATAACTTAAATCATTAAGACGATATAAACATAAATTACGATGATCTTTACCTTTTATCGCTAATTGCTCTTTCCGTCTCTTAAACCTCCTTCTTCTATCTTTGTGAATTATTTTTCAAATATCATAGTATTTATAGTCTAGGTTTAGAGAGTATATGATGCCAATTAGGAAACTATTGCCTTATTGTAATTATTATAGGAATTACCATTAATTATTATAATTATTATTATTAATAATAAATCCCGATACGAATCCTGACCAACACATATACCTGGCCAACAAAACCGGCCCACTTAAATATAACACATGGCCAAGGCCTTATTATTAGCTAAGTCCAATTACCGACTTGCTTACTTCCTTTTTATTTAATTAACGTCTTATTTGCAATTATTATTATAAATGCCATTAATTAATTATTTAAATTACATAAATTATTCTCATAAATTATTATTAAATTACGGGGTATTACACCCACTTCCAGAAATTTTTAAGTTTTTGGAAAATGGTCCACTCGGTCGAATGCTAGGATTCACTCGGTCGAGTGACTGGTACTTAGCCGAGTACTAGCTCGCACTCGGTTGGGTGCCTCTCTACGGTTTGCAATTTCCGACTAAGGAACATTGTTCTTATACTAGCGACTATTCTACTAACAACTATGACCGGTCACGCTCTAGCTATAGCACTAGTGAAAGCCAAACATATATGCATATTGAAATGCTAAAGGACGGGCTAACGCCCCTCACACATCAACACGTAATAACCACTTCTAAAACATGTTATACACATTACTCTTTTCATCCAATCTTCACATATTAACATGTACCAAATGAGTAACTACATCATATAAGAATCCTATAAACTTGTTATAGAATACATCTAATCACACCACATTTCACATAATCTTCATACATCCACACATAACAACTGCTCCAAAACATGTTACGCTCATCGATTATTTCATCCAACTTCCATACATGGTCACATTTCATTTGAGTGAGTAAATCATGCATAATGTTCAACAAAACCATAACACACATATAATCATGCAACATTTCACTTCAACGTTTCCCGACTCATAACCACCCACGTAGTGACCAACCGAGGCAATATGATCTAGTTTTGAGATGAGGGATACTACTCACCCAAAACCGACCTCCTATGGTACTCATGTCGGGTTCATTTTATTAGATACACCTACTGATGTGACCATAATTGGCGCATATTTAGCCCCCGAATTGGCCTTATTTACATGCTTTTTAGTGCTTATTTGGGTCATTTCTTATCTTTAGTTCTTTGATTTGCATATTCTTTGAGGTTTTGATCCCTTGGTAGGAAAGGAGTAAGAATCTTGCATTTTCATGGCAAAACGAGACTAAATTGATCGAATTCAATGACCAAGCATCAAGGAGAGACAAGATTAGAAGGCCTTTGTACATATCATAGTAGAAGAGCAATGTTGAGAAAAGATCCTTGAGTCCCCAAGGAAATCCCCAAGGAATTTATGAAGAAAAGGGAAGAAAAGAAGAAGTTACTATGCTGACTGACAATCCGAGCGGATTGTCAACAATCCGTCCGTCCGGCTCTCAAGCACAATCCGAGCGTCTTTGCACGAATCCGCTCGGATTCCCCTCCACAATCCGCCCGGATTCTTGAGAATCCGCTCGGATTCCAAAGCGAATCCGCCCGTCCCGACCCTTATCCGCCGGATTACGCTCCAAAGACGGATTGTCTTCTTCAAGCTACGAAAAGAAAGCCCTTCTCTCCAAAAAACACCGGGTCCTCCTTGCTCAACTTAAAAGTGTAATTACTAGTTTAGCCCTTAGTTAACCCTAATGCATCCTCCCTAATTTTCACTATAAATACCCCATTAGTCTAATTAGAGGAGCAGGTTCTTCTTATCAATAATTAGTGTAGTTAATATCAATCAAATCTCTCTTCAATATTGTAATCAAGTATTAATCAAGTTCTAATCCAAGTTCTAGTTCTTTAATCTCTCTTTTGTTCATCCTTTAGTTTGGGTAATTGAAGATTATTTGGGTTATTGTTGGGAGATTGACAACCTCTCAATCAAACATCAAGTACTTATTTTATCTTTGCTTTATTATTGGAATCATTAGTAGGTATAATCTCTTAATCCCTTTTTAATTATTGTTAATTACTTTCATTTATTCATCATGTTTCATATTGTTGGTATGATTGACAACCTTGCTAGCATGATCAACATGATAATGAGTGAGTAGTCTCTTAGCTAGGGTTAATGGGTGATTAGGGGAAACCAACATGGGGAATGATTCATGCTTAAATTAATATGCTTTCATGTTTTATTTGCTTGCTTGTTTTGATCTCAACTCATGCACATGTTATATTTGATGAAATGCTAAGCCTATGAATCCTTGCATTTACTATCATCTTCTATCTTTTCAATGAGACTTGTAAGACATAACCCAACTCGAGTCTCATTAGACCATGCATGTTGTTGAGTAGGGAAGATTAAGTCGACTTGTAGGTGTTGTACAATCTAATCGATTCGGCTCCGGGACCCAAACTTTCCTAGGATTGTAAGATATAACCCAACTCAATCCATCACAACAATAATTGCTTGCTTATAATTTGAGAACATGTTTGTATGATCATATCCCATGATTCCCCTATGACCCCATGACACCCTAGTGCCTTTAATCAATTGTTTACACCCCTTTAATTCATCTTGCTTGTTTATTTTCATTGTTATTCTAGTTTAGTAACCTTCTACATCAACCCAATTTGTGACACCCCTTAGACATCACTAGTTACAATAGAAATCTCATTTCAACTCCCGTCCCTTGGGATCCGACCTTTACTTGCCTCTTTACTAATTGTAGAGTTGTTTGTGGAGCTATAAATTGTGTTTTGATTCGACCGTGACCAACGACCACATCTTAATTTGTGAACACTTAGCGGGATCGCATCACCTACGTTCATTTTGGTTCATTAGTTTAGGTTCCAAAATCGTCGCTCTGATACCACTTTGTAACACCTCCTTCTTACCCGGCCAAGGTAATTAGGAAATGTTACCGTCTCGGTTTCCCGAGGCAGTGAAATTGGAATTACAATTATGAAACTCTTTACATAAATAATAAGTTTAATGATTACATAAACGTAAACAAATGAGTAAATGAAATACAACTCGTCTATGGCTATATCATCCACCGAGTGGCTTTGTACTCGACTCCAAAGTCCGTAGCGCGGCCCGAATCCTGATCATGACAACAAGCAACACATGTGCTCAACCTGCTCTCTATATGATCGGAAATATCATATGGATCGACACAGGTCATCCCAGAAATAGGTGACAATTACACAGACACACAACACGTCAGTTTCAATAAATAAAGTGAGACACGACACAAAGTGTGTGATTATGCAACATGACTATGATATGAATGAGACGCTATCAAACAACCCCCACGCCGGTACCGGGACACACCCGGGCATACCCATAACCACTGGTGCCAGGGACACGCCTACGACACCACACCACATAAACAGGTACTGGGACACTCCCAGACGTACCGGGCCCGGAAGCCAACCGGGTCCTCTACCAGACGTCGTGTCTCAACTACATGAGTCCCTCCGTACTCAAGTCATTAATATGCACATCCCTCTTGGAGTGGGAAGCAATAAGAGGCGACCCGAGCGTGAGACGGTCTCCCAACCGCCTCACATCTCCTCAACAACAAGTAACCAATACAAACCGTCACGTCCTCTAATATATATGACAAACACCGTAAAGGTAAGATACCACACAATATGCCAATTACCGATTCATCATTATACACATTCCCAAATACGATATGCAATACGACTCATATAATGCAAGTAATGACAAATGACCCACTAACAACATACACATTATTGAAACTGAGTAGGATAAACCTACCTTTTAGCATACTCCGTAAGC